>NC_084870.1:13540641-13748141 GCF_951802175.1 Populus nigra | reverse complement strand
GGAATGGAAGCGTGTGAAGGTTTCAATTATTTGAGATATGATGTCGTCTTTTTTTATTCTTCTAATTAAGTGATATAAGTTTTCTCACAGTCTAAAGAAACACTAAACCTCAAACCCTGAAACCCCTAACCCCAATCCCTAAACCCAAAACCCCAAACCTGAAACCCGTAACCCAAAACCCAAAACCCAAATCCGTAAACCCCTAACCCCAAATCTCAAACTCTAAACCCTGAAATCCTTAACCCGAAACCCTAAATCTTATATCCAAAACCCTAAAACTCTAAGCTCTAAACCCCAAACCTCAAACCCTGAAACCCCTAACCCCAATCCCTAAACCCAAAACCCGAAACTCGAGACCCGTAACCCAAAACCCGAAACCACAAACCCCAACTCAAACCCTCAAACTCTAAACCTTAAATATATCTGAAATTGGTGCGTTTCTGCCAATATTACTTGTTATTTAGCACTTATCTTCATTGTATTTTTTATCTTTTTAAGTGCTCTTGTCTTTTTTTATTGCCACCTCTACGGATAATTTGTTCAAATATTCATATTTGAATTTTTTGGCCTCTCTATCTATACATATGATAATAATTCAAGAGATCGGTAAATGATAAAAATTGTTGAACTTTATATAGAAATGTAGAAGAATGTCCTTTTTCAGTAACTTTAAAAAGACATTAGACCTTCAATATTTTTAGTAAGGAGAAGACAGAAAAACCTATTGACTTGTTGACCTTCAATATTACTTGATTGTTTTTTAAAATATTTTTATTTAAAAATATATTAATATAATATTTTATTTTAAAAAAAATACCACACATTAAAACAATCTAAAAATATCAAAAATAATCAATTTAAAATAAAAAAATATATATATTTAAAAAAAAACACTTTTAAAACACCCAATCCCAACCCATAATTACATTTATTTTCCCTCAGTTCCCTTTTCCCGCTTGCCAAAATATACACCCATTCTTATTCCATTTGACCTTCCCTCCAGCTCTCCCTCCATCAAGCTCCACTACTTGGCATCTGCTTCTCAGACCATTTCTCCAAGCAGGCACCCTTTCCCTTTAAAAAAAATATTCATGTACTCTGGGAAATCCAAAAAAATCACCACTACTAGCAAAAAAAATTCACAATTTTCTGCATTCTAATTACTTAAGAAAAAGAAATAACAAGTTCAAAGAATATTTTTTTCACCATTTTTGAACTTCAATTCCAAGTTTCCACAATATCCAATACAAAATGCCTTAATAAAAAAAAACATAATTAGAGACGAAACCATTCAGCTTATCATGTGTGATCCGAGTTTGTACTCATCATATATGCTTAACTCGATAAAACCATACACAAACTTGGAATAGTTTGTGGAATGGTGCTTTTTACTTGGGATTCCATTTGATTAGAAGGCTTGTTCACATTTTCCTGTTCAACTCTCACACCTAGCCCCTACTTGGAGTACAACTGATCAGAATGCTTGTTCACATTTTCCTGTTCAACTCTCACACCTGGATCATCAATTTGCATAGGACCAGCATCCAAAGCCTGCAAGAGTTGATGCCAATCAGAAAAGCTCGTATTGTAGAGGAATCCATAGAAGTCCAGTTAGAATCCATAAACAGCAACCCCTTGTGTGTCCCATTGCATGTTCCATTTTTCAATTTTTCTTGCAGGAGAAGTATGTGAAAGCATGAATATTAAGCTTACCTTTCCACTTGCATTTTCACCTATTGCTGTATCAAAGCCTCTAGCATACTCAGAACTTCCTTTCTGACCCTCCTATGAAAGGCAAAATGAATAATACTGTCACAAATAAATTACAAAACCAGAAAAATTCAGTGATGAATATTTTGTAATTTTGCACTTGGTAGTATTATCTCCTCTACTTTTGGGTTAAAGCAAATTCTCCATCTTGTATTATTAAAGGAAGTTCATGATAATTCAAGTCCCCCCCCCCAAAAAAAAAAAAAAAAAAAAAAAAGAGGCTCATTTATACAGTTGGTATCAGCAGTAGCATTATCATTGATTATAGAAAGCAGATGACCCAACTTCTAGCTGCCAAATTCAACTAGGTTCATTTCTCAAGAGTTAGTCAAAATTCTTTTCCCCTTTTCAGAACATAAGGGGAAGAAAAAAAACAGTCATCTTATTAAGGTTATAGATTAAGATAGTACATGAGTAATCAGGAAATGACCATTCATAGGCCAACACCATGAATTTAAAACACTGAAAAGACAAAGGTGAGTTGTAGTTCAGCATACCAACTCCTTTGGCTCAGCTTCAACTATTTCTCTCTTCACTCTGCTTGGTAATGGCTTTCTGTGTATAAAGATAAATTAGTAAACAGCAGGATACAATAATTAGGAAAAACTTCTTTCACCTCCTTTTTTGTTGTGGAAAAAAAAGTACCGTTCATCATCAACATCCATATCAGAATCTGGATCCCATCTCTCATCTGCATCATCCTGATCTTCTTCTGCCTGATAAATCTCAATAAATACGAGACATATGGTTTAGTATCAATTAGCAGACACAAATCTACTTGTCAACTATAAAACAAGTTCATACTCGACTATTGTGAATTAGCAAGCAATTCTACTTGTCAACTATAAAACAAGTTAATCTTCGACTATTGAGAATTACAAGAAAAAAAGTTTAAATGGTAACCCCAGGTGGTTAAACTATAAGATCTTAGCTGTGACGTGGGAGAACAATTAGAGTCAATGTCACTTATTTCATCTTAATAAAAAATCAGCAAAAGATACCTCCGGAAGCTCAGTATCAGGTGGTCTTTCCTGAAATTGGACACTCGGTGCATGCTGAAGCTTTGAAAGATTATCAAGGAGCTTAGACCGTATTTCCTCAAGTAACTGGTGGGAATTCTTATTTTCCATGTTGCTAGGGGCAACATGAAGAGTATAATCTGGACCAAAGTACTCATAATACTCATGCTGTGGCATCTTATCATCAACTTCAATTCCAAGTGCAACTCCAGTCTGCCATATATTAGACACAACAACATCAGAGTGGTAGGTTAAACAAAGATATTAAACAATTACTTCAAATCAAATTCACAAGTAAATGACAAAGAGACATTTCAAATGCAAAAACTAAAGAATCATTTAGCAAAAGAAAATCATGCCTCGTAGCACCAGCAGCGAGCAACATTTCGAATGGTGTAGCCGCCACCGCCCAATAGCAATAATGGCACGTTGAAAGATCTCATAAATTTAACGCACTCTGCATGGCCCTTGATAGAAAGATTGAAGCATCCTAATCTATCCCCAGATAACGAGTCAGCACCACATTGGAGAACCACAGCACCCGGTTTAAAAACTTCCATTACTTTTCCAATTAGTGGTTTAAACAAGAAATGATAGCTCTCATCGTCAATTCCATCATCCAATGGAACATTGAGAGAGTAGTATTTTCCTTTTGAAAATCCAATGTCACGTATATCTCCTGTGCCGGGAAAGTAATCTCCAAATTTATGGAATGAAACAGTCATGACTCTGTCAGTGGTGTAAAATGCTTCCTCCACACCATCACCATGGTGAATGTCAATATCCACATACAGAACACGCTGCAAAGGCATGGGAAAGAAAAAATCACAAGATAAGATGAGACCTGAAAACCTAAAAGAAAAAATAATAATATAATAGTTGGTGTACAATTTTGGAGTAGTGATTAGAAGGCATTGAGTTAGACCAGGGTTTCCCAAAAAAGGTGGGCATATTTCAAGGTGACATTGAGAAACTATGTTAGCATCCATAGCCAGAGAGGGATAGTAAAAAAACCTCGTGCACTTTAAGAAGCTCCAAGATTGCAAGCACGATGTCATTAACATAGCAAAAACCAGAAGCTTCACACTTCTTAGCATGATGGAGGCCACCAGCCCAATTGACAGCAATGTCACAGAGGTTGTGATTTAACTTGACGGCACCCCCAACAGAGCCACCAGCGTAAGTCTGGCAGAAGGAGTACAGGCCATCAAAGACAGGACAATCTTCGCCAACGTTAAAGCGCTTGAGCTGCCTGAGCTGGTCCTGCTGGGTCTCAGGGGTGATGCTGCGGAGGAAAGAGACATAATCATCAGCATGGAAGCGGCAAAGATCGCGGTCACGAGCAGGAAAGGGCTTGAGGACCTGCATGTGCTGAAGCAAGCCGTAGTGGGCAAGGAGAGCATGGGTCATTCGAATGCGATGGGGCTTCATGGGGTGACCCTGGCCATAATAGTAATTGCCGACTTCTGGATCGTAGAAATAGCAAACCTTTCTCTTAACCCCATCAGGAGCAGCAGACGGAAGAGAATTGCCACCAGTGTCCATTGTTAGTTATTAATTATTATGGATAGATGGATCTGTATACTTGTTGGTGCTGCTGCTGCTGCTGCATCTTAATCAAAAGAAACAACCTAAGAGATTTGCTTACCAATTAATTAATTAATTAGATAATACATAGAGTACGGTGCTTGAAATTGAAAAGCGAAGCCAAAAATCAAACCCTTAAAAAGAAAGGAATAATGATGCTCATGCTCAAGTATCAGTTAACCAGTATAAGCATGGTAGTGAAACTAACTAGCGGATCACATTGAAGATGAGATACCAAAGAAAATATAATAATAATAATAAATTTATGCATCGAACTTAAAGAAAACTAAAAAAAAAAAAAGCGGTAGCGGTAGCATGGATTAATTAACAAACTAAATTTAATAATAATAATAATAGAAGTAAGCAGCGACTTTAAAGAAAATCACAAAAAAAACCTTAAAAAAGGAAGAAGCAGAAGCGGTAGCATGGATTAATTAACAAACTAAATTGAAGAAGACATAATAATAATAATAATAATAATAATAGAAGTATGCAGCGAATTTAAAGAAAATCACAAAAAAAACCTAAAAAAATGAAGAAGCAGAAGCAGAAGCGGTAGCATAGATTAATTAACAAACTAAATTGAAGAAGACATAATAATAATAATAATAATAATAATATCAGAATGAAGGAAGAATCCCTTTCCGTACCTTGAATTGAATTTAATGCCAGCTTAAAATAGGAAAGGGAAAACTTGAGGGTCTTTCTGCTGCAACGGAGAAGAACCACCTCCCCTTTAATTTTCAGAAGACAAAAAAAGCATATAATGTAACACTGCTTCTCATCTGCTCTTTGTGCTTCTAACTTCCAATCGAGCTGCCTTCCTTTAATTATGATTTCTTTCAAGTTTTCAAGAATCGATAACGTCCCTGCCGAGACGGGCCTTACAGCTTCACCTATGCTCAATGGGCCTAACCGCTTCATTCTGCCATCAATATTGGGCCTGCCCCCTTTTCCCGAGAGTTCAATTTGAATGTGCCTCTCCTCTTTGAGCCTTGATGACTCATTTAAGAGTTCTGTCATAGAATACTGGTGATTTTTTTATGAGAACTTTTTTCTTTTTCTTGTGGTTGTGAGAACTTAATTAATTATAGTAATATAATAATCGAGTGTGTCATTGTATTGTTTACATTGATATGGCTGAATTAAATCGGTCCTATTGTTGTAACATCAATAAATATAAGAAAAAAATTAAATATGTTCATTTTTTATTTGGATAATACAGGTATTTTCGGGTTAATTTATTAAGTGAAAAAATAAATAAACTTTCTTGAGTATCAGAAAAATTTTAGGATTTGATATGTTTAATCGTGTCCTGAAATTGCATTCATGTATATCTAACATGTAAAGGGTAATTAATTCACCATCTAGGTTTGCATTTTGAAAACGGTAACCACACAACTCTGGGTAAAGCCGCTAGAGTATCAATGAATTATTATAATTTTAAAAAATATATTTTAATTATGTTTTTTTAATATTATTATATTAAAATCATTTTAAAATATTTTAATGTTTTTAATATGAAAAATAATTTAAAAAATGGAAGCTACCAAATCGCCTCTACATCTCTCTTTTGTTTTTTTGTTTTTTTTTAATGCGATATGCTACTAAACACATAGACAATGTGTGTGTATCCCGTAAAAAATATAAAATGAAAAAAAATGATGGCTTATCACGGCCAAGCAACCTGACTACGTTGATAGAATTAATTATTTAGTGTAGTAAATTAAATATATGCAGAATTAATAAGCATATAATAAAAAAGCTCACAGCTATACAATTTAAATAGAATATTTAATTTATAAAAGAAGAAAATCAACTCGTTATAATTAATGACTAGTTACATGACCCGCGCGATGCCGCGGGTCATTTTTTTGACATAAAAAATATAAAAAAAAACAAAGATTTAAAAATCTTGGTTTTTCTATAAAGCTATACCCAAGAATTTTAGGTTTGGCTGCAACGCCCGACCTAAGAGTAATATTTATAATATTAATAATAACATTAAACTTGCATGATCCAAGTTTAAGTGAGTCTAACTGCAACACCAGACCCAAGAATATTAGATGTGGGTCTGACTATAAGGTCGTGTCATAAAAGTGTGATAATTAAATAGATTAATTAAAAAAACCCAAGAAAAAAAATCAACAGGAAGAAAAAAAATTAATGAAGAAAAAGAAAAAAAATTAAATTAATTGGGTTAACCCTTTAAACCAGGTTATCCCGTAAAATTTAGGATTCGCATCATGAAAGTTTGATAACTAAATAGAAAAAAAAATGAAGGGTTTACCCATCAAACCGGGTTAACCCATCAAACCAAGTTAACCCGTCAAACCTAGGATACGTGTCATGAAAGTCTGATAATTAAATAGAAAGAAAATTAACTTTAACAAATTAAACTAAATGAAATAAATAATTAAAAAAAATCCAGATTAACGCGTCAAATCAGGTTAACCCATCAAACTCGGAATCCATATTATGAAAATCTGATAACTAAATAAAAAAAATTTAACATTAACAAACTAAATCAAATAAAAAAAATTCATTAAAAAAAGAAAAAAAGAAAAAAAAGAAAAAACAGTTATATAATAATAATAATAATAATAATAATAATATATTAGTAAAAGGCGTGAGAAAATTAATATATTAGTAAAAGGCGTGGGAAAGCTACAGTAGGTTTTCCACGCCAAAAAAAGAAAAAAAAGTTATATAATATAATATAATAACAATAATAATATAATTATAATATATTAATATATTAATATATTAGTAAAAGGCGTGAGAAAATTAATATATTAGTAAAAGGCATGGGAAAGCTACAGTAGTTTTCCCACGCCTTTTAGAGTATTACTTAATTATATCCTCTAATTTTTAATGCTAAATTGTCTATTACTCCTGTTTGAGATTGTGGTAGTAGTTGCAGTACAAAGTGTTTTTCACTTGAAAATGCATCAAAATGATATTTTTTTTATTTTTAAAAAATTATTTTTGAGATCAGCACATCATAACAATATAATAATATAAAAAAAATAACTTTTAACAAAAAAAAAGTGAAATTTGAGGGAACGCGGTTTTAACCGCGTTCCCAAACGGAGCATAATCTCAATGCCAATAGTTTTTTAAGATTTCAATAACAACATTTTACTAAATTACATTCTATCAATGTCTACGAATTAAAAAAATCAAGTAAAAAATTGACTTGATTTTCTCTTTGTAACGACATAATATAATGTTTGAACAAGATATTAGGCATAAAAAAATTACAGCAAGGAAAAAAAGATGCATAAGAGATCAGTAGATAGCAATTGTCTTAGGCGTAGAAGAACTACACCAATCCATCACGAACGTAATGTAGAAACTCTACTATGGTGAAGATACTATAAAGGAGGTCTTGTGAAAAAATAGCTTGAAGTCAGGATGGTAAAAAACTTAACACCTCTCATTCTTATTATTTTTTTTCAAATGAGAACGTTGTCCTATTTAAAACCCCAATTATGAAATTCCTTCTCTCCCTGTTCACGCCTCAGAACGCATAGTTCTTATAAAAAAAGAAGCGCTTTCACATCTTCTTAACAAGAAATGAAATGAATGCGGAGAAGAAAGGTTTTGATGATGTCGTAAAAAATCTAACTAGCCTGGGAATAGAGTTTCAAGGTTGAATAATCGGTTAATCAATTGGTCCTAACAATCGTCCAACCTTCCATATATTGTCCATTTTGAGCTTTACTACCCTCACAGATTTCTTTTTGGTGACCACACGTAGCCCCAAAACACGTCTAACAAGTCAACAACCAGCATTAATCATAAGGTCAGCTACCAAATCATCACCCATCGATATAGGATATTACAATCCACCCCCTTTAAGGAGCCTGATGACCTTGTTGGCACAATCGGACAGTCGGTGAGACCGACTTTGATACCAAATGTAACAGCTCAACCCAACCTGCCAGATATTGTACCGTTCTCACAAATTTGTTTTTGGTGACCATGCATCCAAAACATGTTTGAAAGTCAGCAACCAGCACTGCTAATAAAGTCAGCTATCAAATCCTCACCTGCCGATTTGGGATATTACAATCTCCTTCATTCTCCCTAACCAACATAGTTGGTAACTTATAATTGGTCCTTGATAGGCCAAAGTTATTCGTGACTAGTACCTGCAAAAAATCCTTTTTAATAGAAGTGGAGACTCTCTGATACTTAAATAAGTATTTTTTTAGAGAGATAATATACAAGAATATTCTAGAGAGAGATGCTCTGAAAATATATATGTAATGAAGAATTAAAATTGTGATCTTTTTTTTATGAAGATCTCATTGTATATTTATAGCCCATAAAAGAATGGTCTATAGGGTAATTACCCTGATAGCATTGAATAAGGAATAGATATCCCTTATTTGTTAACAATATGATGGGTCCATGAAGGACTTTTATATACTTAAAAAGGTGTAGAGAGATTTAGAATTTAAAACGTCAATAGTAGCTAAGTCTATAGAGGCAAAGTTCTTCCCTGGGGTTAGACCCAAGGGAGGTTGGTCACTCCCCTGGACATACAAAAGGAGGATTGTCATTTCTCTGGACATGTCATGAGAGGATGGTAATTATCTTGGACTTGGCTGACCACTAAGTCTAAATGCCTTAGGTCTGGCATGCATGCCAGACCCACGCTATCTTGGACTTAGGTAACTACTAAGTCCAATCATATTAGGTTTGACATAGGTGCCAGACCCACGCCACCTTGGACTTGGCACACTGCTAAGTCCAAGCACCTTAGACTTGGCTAATTGTCAGGTCCAAGTGCATTGGGTCTCACATGCGTGCCAGACCCATGCCCCCTTAGACTTGGCGTACTGTCAAGTCCAAGCATATTGAGTCTGACATGCAAGCCAGACCCACGCCACCTTGGACTTTGTGCATTGTCAAGTCCAGACGTATTATGTTTGGCATGCGTGCCAAACACACGCTATTTTGGACTTGGCGCACTGTCAAGTCCAAGTATATTGGGTCTTCTATACGTGACAGACCCATATATTTACAAAAAAATAAATAAAAATTTAATAAAATTAACTCATCAGATTTCTTTTGTATGGAATCTTGAGGAATAGCTCTAGTGGAGACGAAATAAGGCCTATAGCTTAGAGAATTAAGGACGTGGCTATGAATTATAATGTCTAGAATTCGAATCCCTCCTCACCCACAACCGGCCTAAAAAGGAAGTACCCTTTACTATGAAGGTAGGAAAATCATGATTGAGATAGCGAATTAGAGCTATCAAACTTCGATGGGGTCTATCTAGTACATTGTGAGCCAGTCAACTGATTTTCTCACTCTTTTTAGGGTCTGACAACCCTATAAAACTTTGTCGGGTATGAAAGAACGAGGAGCGCGACATGTTAGTGGAAGTGCTTTCAAGTCTAAAGGTTAAAAAGCTTTCGTCCAAAGCACTGGGAAGGGACTCGCTTAAGGAAGTAACGTTGGTTAGGCAGATAATTATTAAAAGATGTTAGGAGTATCTCCCTGCTTGATAGGACCTACTTGGCTTAGGTTGTTGAAGCGATAAGACCAACAACACTTTGTATTGACTTAATGCTCAAATCAGAATAAGATCATTATTTTTCTAATAAAGGAAAGGCAGAGCATACCCAATGAGCAAAGGAATGGAAGCCAAGATATTAGTTTGAGTTAGGGAGCTTCGGTCTTGGTCAATCCTCATCGATCCTGGTCCTTTTTTGTGGCGATATATATGCGAGAATATGTACATGTGCTCCTCACCATACTGGGTGTTGCGGGTAATTCCAATCGTGTCATCAAAATAGGTTATTTGAAAGTGAAGAAGAACAGAACGCGTGAAATCAATAACCTAACCTGAACTTAAGGTGACCATTACATTCATAGAGTAAGGGCTGTAATTATTCATATATAACTCTGTTGAGATTTGATTCCTTATCCTCTGTCCATACAGGAGAAATAGGATTAAAACCGTTGTTTGAATTAATTTCCATCATTTTAATCCATTGATTCTGATTTATATCATTTTAAATTATTTTATACTTGATTTTTTCTTGACGTGAATGACAAATTAAAAACAAGAATTAAATTTATCATCCAAATTCAATGAATTAATTAGATGGATTTAATGAGTTTGGATGATAATGTTT
Source organism: Populus nigra (assembly GCF_951802175.1). Classification (NCBI taxonomy): domain Eukaryota; kingdom Viridiplantae; phylum Streptophyta; class Magnoliopsida; order Malpighiales; family Salicaceae; genus Populus; species Populus nigra. Next base: position 13,737,607 of record NC_084870.1, on the reverse strand, counting down.
TTGTATAGAAAAAATATTTTACTATCAAAAAATATTTTTTTTATATAGAAAAAATATTTAAATGTTAACACGGGTTATTTTAACCCAAAACGTACACCTTTTATTCTAAAAGATCTAGTGTTGTATGGGACCATGTTTTATTTTTTTAATATATCAAAATTTAAATTACTTAAAAGGTTGTGGAATTAAAATTCTTTAGAATTGAAATTCTTATTAACTAAGAAATCTTTAAAATTAATTTTTCATTAATTTATAGTTAATTTTAGACATAATAATGTATTTATGTTGAAGAATTTTTTTAGTAAAATATATTAGCTTTGAATATAAACGGATCCCTCTGTTAATTTGATCATAAATATGTCAATAAATTATATCAAAAACCAATTTCAAATGAATATTACAAGTACAAAAAATATTATTTAATGAAGTAAAGCAATATCAATATCTCTGTTTCAGATAACATCTCAATGTGGTCTGAATTGTGTGTGTGTGTGTTGGGGGTAGTTAATTATGTTTTTTTTATATATATATAATTATAGTGGCGGTTATAATATCTCTGTTCCAGATAACATCTCAATGTGGTCTGGATTGTGTGTGTGTGTGTTGGGGGTAGTTAATTATGTTTTTTATATATATATAATTATAGTGACAGTTATTTTTAAAGTGTTTTTTTATTAAAAATATATTAAAATAATTTTTTTATTTTTAGATTTATTTTGAATATATCTAAAAAAAATAAATTTCAAGATAAAAAATAAATTTTATTTTTTTAAAAAAAATACTATTTATACCACAAAAATAAGCATGCACTTAGTTACCCCAAAGAAAAAAAAAACATTGCAGAATGGAGAGTCCTCCTAGTGTAGTTATATTTATACATTGAAAAAAAACATGTACGCAAAACAAATTCAACGATGGCGAAATTTACCTTCAAACAATGACATCGAGAATCTATGGCCTCACATAAAAGCGTAATCGTGTAATATGTTTGTAAATGTAATAGAAACTGTTTTTTAAAATATATATTAAAATAATATTTTTTTTATTTAAAAAATTTATTTTTAATAATTGTAATAAAAAAGTAAAAATAAAAAAAATAGTAGTGGTATTTAGTACTTAATTAATAATTGGATTTGTCTATACTAGATACTAATTCATTGATTCGCGTGTGCTCCACTGCTAGCTAGACTATCTTTTTAAAAATACAAAAAAGAACATTAAAAGGGCGAGGATTTTTTTGTAATGCTATTAAACCCAGGCAAGAATATAAGTCTTAAAATTTCTTTACCTGGATCTTTGCCTAGCACAAGTTTATAATAAAATTATAAGAGCTAACTCGATATAAATTACTTTATTTAATAAATTCAAAGAAAACCTGGATGACTGGTTTCTATTTAAAAAAAATTGACATTGAATGATGAAATCAAAAAAAACAATAAGTCAAAAAATAAAAAAGAACGTCAGATCACATAAATTTTTTAAACCTGTAACCCAGGTTATTAGATTGGAATTACTATACATGGAAAAATAGTGAAACTCAATTCCCAACAAATCTAACATCAAATGATGAATTATTATTATTATTATTATTATTATTATTATTATCATCATCATCATCTTTATTATTATTATCATTATCATTGCTACTATTATTACTATCATTACAACTATCATTATTAGTACTATTATTAATAAGTAAAATCATTATTATTATCATTGTTATTGTTATTATTGTTAATACAATTGTTGTTGTTATCACAACTAATATTACTATTATTTTTATTTTTATCACTATTATAAATTATTATTTTACCATTATAACAACTATTATTATTATAACAAACTATTATTATTATTAGCACTATTACTAGCACCATTATTATTGTTGCTGTTGTTGTTCTTACTGCTTCTATTATTATTATTATTATTATTATTTTGATTAACGTGGGTGTCCGGGTCAGCTTGCGCGCACCTCGACTAATCTCACGGGCCTTGAAGTTAACAATCATGTAGGCCTCCAATGACCATCATATTAGCAACCACAAGGCTCAAATCTAAGATCATGGGGGAGTAAAACCTCTTGGTCTCAAGCTCTTACCATTGGGCCACCTACTATATAGTTCAATTATTATTATTATTATTAGTCTTGTTAACACTATCACTATCTATTATCATCACTGTTATTATTACTATAATTATTATTGCTATCACTATTACTATTACTATTAACAACATTAATATTGTTGTTGTTATTGTTGTTATTATCATTATTATCATTGTTGCTATTATTAATAATATTATTATCACAATTATTACTATTATTACTATCATCACCATGATTATTGATATCATAGTCATCACAACCATCATAATAAACTATTATTATTGTTGTTATTATCATTAATATCACCACTATTATTGTCCTGCTAATATTATCACTTGTTACTACTATTACTATCACTATTATACTACCCCTACTACTATTACTACTGCTATTATTATTATCATTGCCATTATTATTATCATAAAAAACTACTAATATTACTACAATTATTATCACTTATTAGTATTATTACTAGTTTCATTATTGATATTACTATTATTGCTATTAATACCATTATTATTTTAATTATTGTTATTATTATTAAAACTATGACCATCATCATCACCACCACTACCACCATCATTATTGCTATCACAATATGTATTACTATTATTAATATAACTATCACAATTATCATCATAATCACCTATTATTATCATAATAAACTATTATTATTACAACTATTATTAGCATTTTTATGACTATTAGTAGTATTATTAGTAATATTGTTAGTATCATTGTTGTTATTATTATTATTACTACAATCACAATAATTATCATTATTAGTATTATTACTATCATTGTTATTGTTACTGTTATTATTAATGTTGTTGCTGTTATTGAAATAACAAAAATCATAAATTTGATTTGAAGAATAAAATTAAAAACCATAAAAACTTTAGGGGAAAAGGAAACAAATAAGAAATCAAAAGAAGAAGGGCCACATTGAAATTAATATTATTATTATTACTGAAAAAAATCATATACTTAATTTGAATGATAAAATTAAAAACTATGAAAACTTTGACAAAAGAGTCGAGGAAAAAAAATCAAAAGTAAGAGGACTGAATAAAAAAATATTATATATACAAATTAGAATTGAAGGATTAAATTGAAAACAAATAAACTTTAATAAAAGAGAAAGGGTCAAACTAAAAAAATCAAAACTAAAAGGATGGATTCTAAAACACCAACAACAAATTGATTAACAAAATAAAAAATTAAATCAAAAGAATGAGAACCAAATTTGATAAACAAACAAAATTAAAGGAGGATGCAATTGAAACAAAAAAAGAAGATTTGAGAAATTAATTAAAACAAAACAAATTGATATAAAAAAAATTATGGACAAAATCAAAAGAGAACAAGCTTGAAGGGTTGATATGGAACCGTGGAGGGCCAAACATAAATTTCCAAGAGGAAATAGAGAAAGATATATATATATATATATATATATATATATATATATATATATATATAAAAGGATGTCGACGACTCACTAGAGATCTGGCGAGCACCCTCGCAACACAGGGAAGAAGAGGAGGCTCATATGAATCAAATGATGCGGCATAATCAGTTTTTTGACTATCGCGTTCAGTTATACACGTGTAACGCAAGCGCCAACAGCTTTTAACTAGTTTTTTTATTAAAAAAAACCGTCCTACCCTCCGAACCCAAGCATAATTCAAAAAAAGATCATTGTGCAATTATGGATTAGCCTCTCAAGTCAAGCCTTTAGAATTTTGAATACAAGGATAATAGAGTAATTACACTTTAACTAAAAATATGAAATGCTAAAAAAAATTGTATAAAAGATTGTATAAAATTGTATACAAGATTAATGAAAAGATCAAGACACCTTTTAACCATTTACGAGATGACATGCCCGCGCGCTGCCACAAGCTTATAAAACAAATGCACTTAATAGTGTTATAATTATGAACCAACACTAGATAAGTAATAGAAATTAAAGGTATGATAGAGCAAATATTTCATGACGAAAAAAAAAGTTGTGTTGGTGATAAAAAACTTAGAGACTGAACAAAATGATTTGTAACAATTTACCATATTTTGTGAGGAAAAATACAGTGCTTTCGCCACATGATTTAACTTTTCAGTTAATAAAAAGAAAAAAAATTACAAAGCTAAATTCTCTACCAACTTAATATTAAAAAAAAAACCAACAAAGATAATTTTGGAAGGAAAAAAACCCATGAGAAAAAACGTTGTAGCAATTGACAATATTTTGTGAGGAAAACTATAATGCTTTTCCCAATAAAATAAAATAAAAAACCATTTAGAGAAATATTGTAGCAATCCACAGTGTTTTGTGAGAAAAACTACAACGCTTTCCTCATATGATTTAGTTTTACTGTAATTATAATTCTTAACCAACTTAATATTCAAAAAAAAAAAAATCGACAAAGATAATTTTGAAAAAAATCATAAAAAAATCACACGGAAAAACACTGCAACAATTCACAGTGTTTTAAAGAAAAAAATTACAAAGCTAAATTCTTAATCAGCTCAATATTAAAAAAAAATCGACAGAAAATTTTAGAAAAAAAAATAACAAAACAAACACCAAAAAAAGAAAAAAAAATCATGTTGGAAACACTGTAGCAATTCACAGTGTTTTGTGATGAAAGCTATAATACTTCCCTACATGATTTAGCCTTATTTGTAATGACTTGTAATTATAATTTATAAACAACTCAATATTAAAAAAAATAAAATTAAAAAAGATAATTTGAAAAAAGTTATAACAAACCATGCGGAGAGACACTGTAACAATCCACAATGTTTTATGAGCAAAGCTACAATGTTTTCCCCACATAATTAAGCTTTATTACAAAGTTAAATTCTAACCAACTCAATATTAAAAAAATAAAATCGACGAAGATAATTTTGAAAAAAAAATCACAAAAAAAAAACACAAAAGAAACTGGAAGAAAACCATGTGAGGAAAAACTGTATCAATCCATAGTGTTTTGTGAGGAAAAACTTGTATTTACTTGTAATTGCAATTCTTAACCAGCTTAACATTTAAAAAATAAAATTGACAAAGATAATTTTAGGAAAAAACATTATAAAAACAAAAAAAAAACCATGTGGGAAAAAACACTGTAGCAATCAATAGTAATTTTCAAAAAAAATTAGAGTACTTTTCTAACATATTGTAACTGTAATTTTTAATCAGCTCAATATTAAAAAATAAAATAAAAAAAAGATAATTTTGGAGAAAAAAACCATGCGGACAAACACTGTAGCAATAAACAATGTTTTTTTTTAAAATTACAAAACCAAATTCTCAATCAGCTCAATATTAAAAAAAATCGACAAATATAATTTTGAAAAATAAAGAAATAAAATAGAAAAACTATGTGGAAAAACATCGCAGCAATTCACAGTATTTTAAAGAAAAAAATTACAAAGCAAAAATTTTAACCAGGTCAATATTTAAAAGGTAAAATCAACAAAAATAATTTTGAAAAAAAATAAATAAAAAAAAAGAAAAAATAGGAAAGTTGAAAAAAAAAGAAAAAAAGGGAAAAGTTAGCAAAAAAAAAAAAGAATAAAAAAAGAGAAGAATTATTGTAAATTACTATTGTAATCCGCACTAAAATGTGTGTGAGGAAACAGTAATTCTTCCACACCATTTAGAATGTTTTAATAAATAACAAATAAAACATGAAAAAAAATCATATTATCTCTAAAAAAAATACATCTAAATCAGAGTTTTTTAAAAAGCAAAACCGTCACTTCTTTATTACAAGTCACAATAAACGAAGAGATATTTATCTTTGAATTTTAATAAGGGGTCAAGATCGTTGGGTACATTTAAATTTATGGCGCAAATGAAACGTTATCTGATTCCCACCCCCACCTCCATTGAATCCAAAACAAGGAAGAAACTATTCCTTCATTTACTGCACGCACGCTGTATTATATACTACTTTAACGGTGACTGCAGGGATCGGCAAGGTAGCTAGCTAGCAGCTTAATTACCAAAATAAAAAACCTTATATACCCGCCTTCGCCGCGTACTGATCGTTGTTTCTGTGAATTAATTGATGAGCGAGCTGCTATGGCTGATTCATTTCCAACTAGAAGAGCTAGCTAGCTACTCTTGAAGTCTAATTCCTTACCACTGTTGCTGATCTGAACCGTACGTACGCGAGAACGGTCTCAATTAATTCTTCCGCTCTAAGCTGCTGCTGCATGCCTTTCTCTGTTTCTTTTCTTTGTTTTTTTAGGTCCAATATTTGATACTGTGCTCTCATCTCTGCCTCCTTAGTCTCCTGCTCAACTGTTTCGGCATTAAATGTACCGATGGAGTTATGTACAATAATGTTATAAGAATATACATGCTTGAATCTCAAGGGACATAATACAACTGTTTCTTAGTCAAGTAGTTGATCAAATCTTTGCAGGCTCACAACTCAGCTTGTTGTTTCGTTATTACGCACTGTGTCACACCTATTCCGAATTCTCCAGCACTGTTTGCTTCATGTTTTCTCAGAATTGATTGGTTTTATATTAAGAATTTCAGTCCCCAAATCAGAGACCGTCCTCTCAGGAATTCTTAGTTTAAAGCACTAGCTAGTTAGTTTTCAATTTATTTTGATGGATTATGCGCTCAGTTATTAACATAATCAAACATTTTTACCCGACTTGTCTTAATTTCTCCATAATGTTGGGATGTTGCCATATAGGTGATTTATCAAGATCAGAAGTCTAAATATGGAAAAACCAAAGACAAACTCTTCTACGGTTGATCAACCGCGGAGATCAATAGAGGTTTACGATCCTCATAATATTAATAATGTTACAAGTGATGGCAGTGGATCAATAGAGGTCCATGCAGTGGAAGAGGGATCGGGATCAATATCTCCAACTCCAACTATCAAATCTACTTCCGGTAGCAGCAGAGAGCCTGTGAACAAGTGGATGGCATTTGAAAGAAAGTCCAAGATCACCTCCGATCATGATGACGATGCCATTTCAGATGAATTGAATGTGTGTGGGAGCAGTAATAGGGTTAAAGCTGGAAAAGATGATGATCACGGAACCTCATCTAATCATAATAATTCTTCTTCTAACCGACAACCCTCCTCCTCCTTCTCTTCGAATAAAATACTAACCGAAGCTAGCATTGCAGCAAGGACTGCAGAATGGGGATTGGTTGTGAGGTCAGATGTAAGAGAAGGTAGTTTCAAATCTACAGCAATCAGATCAGAACAACTGGAAGATGATGGAGGAGATACAAGCAAAAAAAACTCGTTTTTGGTGGATTCGACGAGAACATCAGAGGAAGACGGAGCAGGAGGAGTCTTTCCAAGGGTATCCCAAGAGCTGAAGGATGCTCTGGCAACATTGCAGCAAACGTTTGTGGTCTCTGATGCCACCAAACCAGACTGCCCTATCATGTATGCAAGCGGTGGTTTTTTTACCATGACCGGCTATTCGTCAAAGGAAGTTATTGGAAGGAACTGGTGAGCTACCAACCACTAATTAATTATAATTAATTAATATATTACTATATAAAAAAATGTTAACCATTCGACTCTTATTGTTAAAATTCTGATTCTCGTTTTTTTTCCCTCGTAAGAAAATCAATAAATTAGAGGAAAAATAGTAGTATATAAAATAAAATAAATATAAAGCATAGCATGTCACAAATTGAAAGGAAAAAAAACCGAAACAATTATCAGTTGAGTAGTAGCGGCAGCGGCAGCGGAGTATTGGGGAAAGCGGGAAAAGCGAAACAGAAGGGAAGGACTAGGGCTGTAGCTAAGCTCGTTATTGTAGATTATAAATAGAAGAAATGGTTACTTCAATTTGATTTTTCCAAGAAATTAGTAATTAATTCAATATTTGTGTGGTCGTATTTGTTTGGTGGAAATGCAGCCGGTTTCTGCAGGGAGCGGATACGGACCGGAATGAAGTGGCGAAGATACGAGATGCCGTCAAGAATGGGACAAGTTACTGTGGGAGGCTTCTCAACTACAAGAAGAATGGCACTCCTTTCTGGAATCTTCTCACCGTCACCCCTATCAAGGATGATCGTGGTAACGCTATCAAATTCATCGGGTACGCTCCATTTTAACTGCTTTACTAATTGGATTGGATTGGATTGATTGAATTTTCGAATAAATTAAATTAGCACGGGGTTTCGGTGATTGCAGAATGCAGGTGGAGGTCAGCAAATATACGGAAGGTGTTGACGACAAGGCTTTTCGTCCAAATGGATTGCCCAAGTCATTAATCCGCTATGATGGTATCTACCATTGATTGATTTCCCCATATTTTCTGCCCTTTTCATTTCATTTCCTTTATTAATATTAATTTCTACCCCCCTCAAATATTCGATTTCTTCTATTAATTATTATAGTTATAATTATAATGATTTGACTTGTCAGCTCGTCAGAAGGCTAAGGCTTTGGATTCCATTACTGAAGCTGTCCAAACTCTCAAGCATCCCAAATCTCCCTCTCGCACTGCGAGTCATGACACTTCTGACCACCTCGATTATCTTCTACCTAAATCCGTCGATTTTGACAGCTTCACCCTCCCTAGTAGACTCACTCCAAGCAATGTCTCTCAATCCCCCACTGCCAAGAACTCCAGAAAATCACCTCGCATTCCCTTGATGGGGTTAGTATGGCTGCTCCACTTCCGGCTATGTTTGACTCCCAAACCTTACATTTAAATCATACTCTAAAACATTAAATTGATGCATCACTTGTGCGATATTGTCCTTCTCATCAGGCTCAAATCTAAGTCTATAATTTCCGCGGTAAAGCATGAAGAACCACCAGCTATCGAGCCTGAGATTTTGACGACTAAAGACATTGAACTCTCTGACAGCTGGGACCGTGCTGAATGGGAAAGGGACATCCGCCAAGGATTTCATTTAGCTACCACATTGGAACGCATTGAAAATAATTTTGTGATCACAGATCCTAGACTTCCTGATAACCCTATTGTAAGGCGTCTACTCACTTTTACGACTTTCTTCTAACTGGATTTCTACACTTAATGTCATGTGTCGAAGATAGAGCACAAAAGGTTTTATAGAACAGTTCTATTTCAAGAACTCAGATTTACATTAGTTATTTGACCCACGGTCAATGGAGGCATGGAAATTTGACTATAGAAACAGAAAGTACAAAGTAGTATTTTCTCTACACCCCGTGCCAAATGTACAAGTTTCACTCTGAAACAGCTAGTGGAATTTAACAAGTATTTGTTTTAGTGGTTTAAATTTTTTTTTGTTTGAAAAAAATATTAAATTAATATTTTTAATTGTTTTTTTTATAAATTTTATACACTTATATAAAAAAATATATTATTTTAATATATGTTTAATTAAAAAATATCGTGCATTTATTTAGAAATCATTTGATATTATAATAGCTTTTATTTTTTACATTGTACATAGACAATTACATTTCAAACTTTGTTTTTGTAGAGCTTAAAAGAACATGTTTTTTTATTCATGAAAACATGTTTTTTTTTTTAATTTTGAATGCAAAATTCATCTACACTATAATTTTAATCAAATATATATATTTTTTAAATTTATTTCTTTAAAATCCCAACTAAAAATGTTATTTTTAAACCTATTTTTTTAAAAACATAACTGTAAAAGCAACTCAAAGCCATATATCCACTCTCTACCTTTGGACAGCAGTCCACAGTGTGTCTGCATGTGCACTTGTGCGTTGTGTATTGGAAACATCGAGCGCATATATTATTTCTCATCCAAGTCAGTTAGTATGCATTGCTCCGCAACCTTGATGCATCAAACCCAACAAGTAAACCGAACAAGTACTGTAGATCATGGGCTTCTTCAGATACAATCCACTCATGCTTGTCCCACTTTGGAAAACTGACCAACTAACTAGTGGGATTGTGAAATCAATACAAGTTTATCAAATATTTATTGGCATTTGAATTATTATCAACTCTAGTGTCCATTCTTTTCTATCCACAAAGCAAAATATATTCTCTGTGCTTTCTCTATGTTAGCATTATACTTCTTGCAAGCAACTATTCTATGTTGTGTATATGCAGCCCGCTGGCATATTATATTAATCCAGCTTTACTGTGCAGACATTTGCTTCTGATGGCTTTCTTGAACTAACAGAATACACTCGAGAAGAAATTTTGGGAAGGAACTGTCGGTATGAAAATATTCAGTACATTTCATTTGATGTCTTCATTCAGTAGTGACTATTTTCTTCACTTTTTTTGCGTGTACCTCCCATTTTATCAGCCTTCAAGTTGTACTCTATTTTTTACATATAGTACTTATGCCCTATCATTCTTAATGTCAGTTCTTATCATGTCTTTCCTAAATAAACATAATGTCACTTTGTGTTCCACAATAGCCATAAATCTACCTATTCTTCAGTTTATATCTAAATTGTATGACTTAAAGAGCACCTCATGTGTAAATATTTTTGAAATTCCAGGGGATGGTACCATTATGAAACTATAGATTTTTAACTTCTGCTTACATTGTGGATATTGATGGTTCAAAGTATTAAATAGGCAGGGAGAAAGTTAAGATGAACCTGTAAACTTGTAATTACTTGCAATGTTTTCAGAACACCAGTATTGGTGGGACTTTAATATTTAGGGTGGCTAGTTTACTAGTTAAGTGGAATGTTAAGAGCAGATCTATGCCGGTGCTCATGATTCTATTATCTCTGTAATTCATAATTTTTTTTTTTGTGGAAACACTTGTTGCTACATATTGAACACTGATATGCTTAATTTCCTTTTCAATACGAATCGCATAAACATAACAGCATCAGTTTAACCATCTTCTGCTCTTTGACTATGTACTTTATCAAACATTGAACCACCATTATACTTTGTTAATCATACAGATTTCTTCAAGGACCTGAAACAGATCAATCAACTGTCTCAAAGATAAGAGATGCCATCAGAGAACAAAGAGAAATCACTGTTCAATTGATCAACTACACCAAGAGTGGTAAGTATGTGATTTCAATTTCATGATATTGCAAGTGTACACCTTTTTTAGCTGAATGTTATAACTGTCTCATTAATTCTTGAATGTTAGAAAGAGAATTCATAATTTGTTTGAAGAATCCTTGCATGTGTCAAAGAGAATTCACAATTTTTTCGAAAGTTTTCTATGATACAATGTTTTGGAGGAAATTTTATTGCTTCTTAATGCAGACATAATATTTAGTCAATTTGTGCACCATCATGAATTCTTATGTTTCATTACATGCAGGAAAGAAATTCTGGAACTTATTTCACTTGCAGCCTATGCGTGACCAAAAGGTAGCCATATGATTGTTATTGGAGACAATTCTTCGAGTTTCTTGGTTGATCTTGGGCTGTAATTCTTGTTGGTCTAGTGATTGTGTGGCAGGATCTAAACTAAACTGGTTGATCATTTTGGTATCTTGGGCCTTGGCCCATTTTTGTCATTTTTTCCTTCTTCCTTCGGGTTGTAAGGCTTACACCAACACTCCTCACACGCAATCATTTATCTTTTTCTGTGGTTATCATGTCTATTCACAATCCTCACACTGCACACTGTGCTTGTGTTCTCACTATCTCCAGCCCTTTTTTGTATTATTCACGTGTGATCCCTGTACCATACCATGTACCTCAATCATTTTTTTTCAAGTAATGCTAATTTTACCAATGAGAATCCATCTGAATGGATGCCCTTAATCTAGAACATTTGATCAGTAGGCGCCCACACTGTTACCACAGTTTTCCATTGGTGAATCAATATCTCTGTGTTTCCTTAATTTTCTCTCAGGCTCTCTAAACTGTTTGTTTTTCTTGACCGATAATCTTATGCTATGAATTTGTGGGGCTTTATTTAGATGTTCCACCTTTCTTTCTCATTCTCATTGTTGGGTTGGTTCCTCACCAAAATGGTTAACCACTTTTGGTATTGTACAGTTATCTTTTATCTTGTTCTTTTTTCCTGCCTCCTTCATTTGAGACTCGATCCAACAATAATCACCCCCATTTTCAAGTCAGTTATATCGAATCGTCTGGTCTGACTCGTTGTCATGAGTCTCCTATTTTTATGTAGGGTGAACTTCAATACTTCATTGGTGTTCAACTGGATGGAAGTGATCATGTGGAACCCCTGCGAAACCGCCTCTCAGAGGCAACAGAACAACAAAGTGCTAAGTTGGTATGTGGTTCTTTCCATTGTTTTTCCTTGGTCAGTAGACATCATAGTCCAGTGTCCACCATGTTAGGTAAGCTAAATAATTGAACCAGCAAGCCGAAATCAGGATTCACAATTATTAATTTGGTTACACTGACTGGACACTGATAAGAGTCCCCATATTTGTATTATTTACTGAAATGTAATTAGGACACTCAGAATAGGGTTAAACTATGCCTCTGAATTACTTCTAGAAATTCAATAGCTTCTCCCTTCTCTTCATAGTTAAGCCTATGCTGTTTCACTCGTCTCCTCCTGTATGCTCTAATTAATGAAAGTTGAAACCACCCTCCTCACATCCTTTATCATGGTATAAACGACTAATATTTTGGTCTGCCAATGCATGCTCTATCTAGCGACAGTGGTAAGAAAGTCAGAAGGAGTTGCAGAACTAACTTAAATACTTGTATATTTGTGTGAGAATGAGAAATTGGGTTAGCTCTAAGTAAATGTCAGAGAACATTTCTTAGTTAGAAATCTGCCATGTGCATTCACACCCACGAACTCTTAATTCTTTTACAAATGTTTCTTTATCAGGTTAAAGCTACTGCAGAAAATGTGGATGAAGCTGTTCGAGAACTTCCTGATGCCAACTTGGTAAGGTATTCTTTCCACTTCAGGTTAGGAATGATAACTAGCTGATGCCATTTACCTTCATCCAAATGATGATCTGCCTCTTCTTTTGACCTTTATGCCTTTTAAATTCTCAATATCACATTGATGAATTGTGAGGAGGATGCTGCATACTGTAATAAATTGCTTGGTTACTGAAATTGAAGACTGACAGTATCTAGATCTTCCAAAACAAATAAAATGTACTGAATATCTAGATCTTCCAAAACAAATAAAATTGCTTCAGAATTTTACGTGTCAGGAATCACTTGACCCAAAAGATTACAGAAACCTTAATTTACGTCCAAGTTAATGGGTTTACAAGAGCATATCTCAATATGTATAATTTTAGAGTCTTAGTACACAAAATGGGTTGATTTAAGTACTGACTTCTGCAGTGCTACTAGAAAGTTGAGCTTATTTATAGGGTTTATATATAATGTAGTCTGATGGAGTCCTTCAATAGTCAACTTATTCTCTTACTTCCATTTTCATGCTTCCTCGCAACTTTTTATGTCTTTTCAGAAAGTTAACTGTTTGAGAAATTGTAGTCATGTCATTGTTCATGCATCTTATGCATTATAATATTTTCCAGAGACCCGAAGATTTGTGGGCAATTCATTCCCAGACTGTCTTTCCACGACCTCACAAAAAGGATAGTCCTTCTTGGACTGCAATACAAAAGGTGCTTATTAATAAAGTTAACCTACCACTCTCACACTGCAATGATATTCAATTGTACATATTGCACAGTGTGCATCAATTTGTTGGGATAAATCTATCTCCATGTAGAGTGGAACTCTGCAATTTATTCACAGACAAACATGATCACAGTTGTGTTAATGCCCGGTATTACAAATACTGCATCTTTGTAAATGTATTTTTGTCCCAGCCAGCTTTCTCTAAGGCAAAATAAAATGAGGAAGTGATAAGTTGCAAGATTTAGGTGCAATAAATGCTAAAAAGTATTGCGTGCTGGTAGCTTGGTACCATCTAATGTCTATTTAATTATGAGCTCAATTTCATTTGCATAATTGTAAGAATGGATTAATAAATTACTCTATGTAGACTTTATTAACAAAGCAATTGTGGTGGTAATAACGAGAAGCTAGGGACTCGGCTGCTACATGTAAAATAATCTATGCTAGCTATCCTTTTCATGCAACTTGCCTAGGCTCTATTTTCGTTTAGGAGACAGACAACTAGAAAAGAAGTCATTCTCATAAATCATGAGAGAAACCTATGTCTTCCTTATCAAGCAAATTTGTTAGAAAAACCAATACTACCTTATCTTTCTGAAATCAGAAGCTTGATGTTTGTTTTGTTTTACCGCTCTCTTCTTATTAACTCTTCTTGTTTTGCATGTTAAAATCAATCCATTTGGTATTCAGATCACTTCTCGTGGTGAAGAAATTGGGCTACATCATTTCAAGCCCATAAAACCCTTGGGCTGTGGTGATACTGGCAGGTATTAGCATGTCTCTACTAGGTCTTTGATTGAAATAGGTGCGTTGTGCATGGATCGATCTGTGTCATGATTTATGATGGTCATTAATCTATTTCCAACTTGATTTGTTTTTCTCTTTCCCCTTTTCCTCTATTGTTTGCACATGTAATGTTGGTTTTGCTTGGAATCATGATAAAGCTGTATTTGGTGCGATTAATTTTCTCTTCTCTTTTGTACAACTTCAAGGGAAGAAGGATAGTCAAAACTAATGAGTGAGGCAGCTTGCAGTTTGTAAACTTGAAAATTGTTTTCATTAGTTCGATAGGAGGTTTCCATGAGTGTTCTTATTTTTTGTTTTTAGTTACTGTTGATTTCCATCACATTTTACTGTGTTTTTGTAGATTGGAAATAAATAGTGGAAGAAAGCATCATGACAGCTTTTCTTTATTGTTGACCACTCTAATGACTGCTCAGTTCCTTTTCTTGTGCGGCCTTTCTGTTGATCATATCAGGCTTGAACTGTGGCTGCCATATTTCTGCTCACATGTCAATAGAGTTTTCCAATGTTTATGTTAAACCATTTTTATGTCTTTCAGTGTGCATTTAGTGGAACTTCAAGGTTCAGGGGAGCTGTATGCTATGAAGGCAATTGAAAAATCTACGATGCTAAACCCTAACAAGGTGTGAAGAACCAAAATTTATTTCCGAGATACCTAGCAACTTCTGTCATATTAATCACTCAATTCATATTCATTTGATATTTTTTGTGATCGTACATGACTTGTGTTGTTGTAAATGCTTCCTGAAATTGACCTAAGCTTTTCTTTATATCTTCTTGGTTTTGTTTCTGAAATGTTCTTTATTTAAACATTTTCACCACATGAGATGTACTTTGAGAACATACAATTTCCTTTTCCGATCACTTTTATGTCCTTAATTTAAAGTGTGAGGATACTCTGTATTATTCGAATTCCTTCACGCATCAAACATATAAATTTATCCATTGAAAATATATGAAAACACTTGGAGAGTGGTCAAAGCTGAATGATCACACATACTTTGGCTAAGAAATGAAAACGACATAATGTAGACTCTTGACACTTATTTTCTTGTCCTCTGAGAATTGAAGATTTAGAACTACCAAGATGACACTATCTAATAAAAACTTCAAACTATTAACTTGGATTCACAGAAAGCAAGGCTATATGGACTTTTCAAAACCTATCTTGATTTAAGTTCCACAATATCCCAGACTGTTATGGAAACTGCAACATCATAGATCTCTGCTGAAAATAACTCATGTCTGATAACATAAAGGTCCAATATTGTCATAATCAATACGATGACTTTATAGGTTCATCGAGCATGTATTGAGAGGGAAATCATTTCGCACTTGGATCATCCTTTTCTTCCAACACTGTATACTTCTTTTCAGGTATTCTCTCTTTTTTCCCCTACGTTCATAACCTTTATCGTGCAAGTTCCCAAATTCCTGTTTTCTTATTTATGAGTAACTAATGACTAGATGCTTATTTTCTTTACTACTGCAAACTAAGCAACTAGTCAACTATTTCTGTAGCATAGATGGTAAAAGACTATTGTTTGGCTGAAATTCTAGAATTTTTAAGGGTGCTTTATTTTTGGTTGCTTTCCCCCCATCATTTCATAATTTTTCTTTCTTTAAATGGTAAATTGTGATCACCCTCCTAAGTTATTGTGAAATTACACAAACCACCTAAAAGTTTAATGATTTGACTGAAACCCTCCATATTTAAGAAAATATCATGAAATGCCCCTACCATTTTCGAAATCACCCATCTGTATGGGTAGTTTGGGTACAAAAGGGGTTTCTGTTGCATCTTCAAACTTTTGGGCAGTCTCTGTAATTTGGGTACAGAAGGAGTTATTGTAATTTACCCTTCTTTTAATTAATTTTAAATACACAGGTCCACTATTTTTCAGCCTTACATTGTTATATTTGTGTATATTCATTTTTTTTTTTTGTTTTTAAGATGATGAACCAGCTTAAATGCATAAGATCTTAAATTCATGCTAAAAATTGAATTTGCATGGCCTCTTACCTATCTGGTTCATCATCTCATCAGCACCTTCACTGCTAGAAAATCCAATAATGAATCTGTGTACCCGCCCCGACTCAGACCAAGGCAGGCAAGGTATAGATTGTGAGGTGGAGTAAAGAAGTAAGTAGGCAATGACCTTTGAATCCGATCAAGATCCCATCATTTGTTGACAATAACATCACTAGGAAGAAAGTGCATAAACTCATTTCTTCGCAAATCACACCATATCCAACGCAACGCTCTATACTATATAAAAGAATTCTCTCTTTTTGGCCGGTATAATATGCTGACGATCGGGCGAATGTGCCCTCATCGTCTAGTGGTTCAGGACATCTCTCTTTCAAGGAGGCAGCGGGGATTCAACTTCCCCTGGGGGTAGGGTATTACGTACGAAAGGAAGTTGATGGGGGATTCTTAAGAAGTCTGGAATTTTTTCTTCTTGGGTCGATGCCCGAGCAGTTAATGTCGACGGACTGTAAATTCGGTGGCAATATGCCTACGCTGGTTCAAATCCAGTTTATCCTAGTCAAATCACTACTGGAATGCTCTTGCTGAAAATTTCAATACTTGTTGCTTAGATTTACTGATCTATTGCATACTGTGAAATATGCTGATCTGTATTTATCTGGTCAGACTTCTAGACATGTTTTCCTGATAACGGACTTTTTTCCTGGTGGGGAGTTATTTGCATTGCTTGACAAGCAACCCATGAATTTATTCAAGGAGGAATCTGCAAGGTACTCCCAGTTCTTTGTTTAATGTCTTAAAATGCCAAAGCCATTTCTTCTCTTACCATTTCCAAATACAATTGTTTTATTCCCATTTTAGAAACTCAATACTTTTTCTTGTGGTAGAGTTTCGTTACAGTAAAGGTAAATTATGATAAGAATTTGGATTTGGTTCATGCACCTAAAGGTGTGGGATTATCTTTCGCTTTACCCAGAAGCTAATGTTTAGGCCTAGATTTTCCTTATCATTGAGCTCTCTTACCAAACAAATACTTTTATCACAGAATTTTGAAAGGACCTAACCACAAACCATATCAACTTTGTCTATATCAATTGCTGCCTTCTGAATCACTACCTCTTATATGAACAAGCTTTCTTTTAACTGTCAACTGTTATTATTCTCCAGGTTCTATGCTGCGGAGGTTGTGATTGGCTTGGAATATCTTCATTGTTTAGGTACTTTATGAACAGAAAGTGCATGCCTTGCTCTCTGTGCTTTGGTTTAAGGTTTTTAGTTTGTAGTTTTCTCTTCAAGTCATAAATCGGAAGAACACCAGGAAGAATGCATGCAAGTGCTGAGCTGAAGTCCAATAATATTGCTAGAAGTCTTAGGAACTTGCTATCATCCTAAATCCTGTTTGAATGGACCTCAGTATTGTGTGTTACCACCAATGCTAGCAAAAAATGATAAGAACTCATGTCTAATTCTTTGTTTCTTCAAGTTGTCATGATTTAAAGTATGCCAAACTACAGAGGAATGAATGCAAGTGTATTCATTCCCGATGCTTCTGCACATTTTTTATAGATGCTATGATGTGCGATGCACATCCTTGTGTGTATTCTTTTCCTTTCCCATTATTCCAAAAAATAAATTCTCCTTTATGTTGATGTCGTATTTTGTATAAATGGGTGCAAGTGCATTGGAGGGGATAGATTTCTCAATAAAATATGCCATTGAGTTCATAGGGATGATTAAACTGAGAAAAACGTTGTTTTCAGTTTCCAGACAACATATACTAATTGGTTTCTATCTAGCTTTCTTTAAATAATTGATTTGAGTGGCATTATGTCATGCTTATATGTCAATATAGTCTTTGTTTTGGGGAAAAGATCTTAGTTGAAACCCTAAATTTCAAGGTTGGTCTATCAACCGGAAAAGCTTAACCACCTTGTAGATGTGCACATCAGAGTAGGTTCTCTAATAATAATATATATTTTGCATCAATTGTAAGGAATTCTTCTTCTTTCTGGTTCTTATTTTAACTTCATTTTCTATGACATTATACAGGAATGGTTTACCGTGACTTGAAGCCTGAAAATATTCTACTTCAGAAGGATGGACATATTGTTTTGAGTGACTTCGATTTGTCATTTTTGACATCCTGTAAACCACAAGTATGTCACTATCTTCCTGTTAAAAGATCATATTTTTCATTTCTTACATATTTGCTTTCACTTTGACTTCCTACCCATGGATCACTGTTATTCATTATACCAACTACATCCTATCTTCTTGATAAATGATTGAATAGTGGGCTGGCCATCTTCCCCTTCTTTTTACTTTTACAAAATTTTAATCAATGTTTTATGAAGTTATTAAAGTCTTCAATTTTTATCACTTTGATTTCACAATACAATTCTGTAACTCAACAATGCCTTGCATTGGGTGGAATAAAGGAAAACTGCAAACCATGGACTGTGGTATTGCTTGATTCAGTCCTTGTACTAACGAACCATGAACATGTTATTCTTTCACTCACCCTAAAAGCTGTTTGGATTTTATTTTTTTTGGTGTGCTCCCTTTAACCATGCATGCCGTGATAACGCTGGAATCACAAGTTTACATATTTTCTAAAACTACTGTATTGTGGGAATCAGGGCTCATTTTACATGTTAATTTCAACTGTGCTCTGCAGATTATAAAGCGTGCACCACCTAATAAGAGAAGAAGATCAAGGAGCCAACCACCACCAACATTTGTTGCGGAACCAGTAACACAATCAAATTCTTTTGTTGGGACTGAAGAATATATTGCTCCTGTATGGTGAATTTAACTTGTGCTGAACTTTTATACACTTTTTTTCTTGAAATAATTTAATCCATGTAATACCTAGGAAGTTTATGTTCTACAAGAATTTAGAATGGTTTTGGAAGTTCTTGAGAGCAATTTTCTTGGATTGAGTCTGCAGTTGAGTTTTTAATTTATGGTGGGAATTAAAACAAGTCAAAGTGTTTCTTCATTTTATGACCTCATATTTTTAACAGATTAACTCCAATATGTTGGCCACTAAGATTTTAGATTACGTTGAACGTAAAGAATTTTTGTTCATAGAAAAGGGAACATGTCTCTTTCCCCTTCAAGAATACAGTAGTTATTGAAGACAGTTGTTATTAATATTGTAAAGGCTATTCTTTTTCCTTGGAAAATTCGGATCTGCACTTGAATTTGTATCATATTCTAAGACCGGGTGTTTTTCTTTTGGTAAGAAATATGCACGCATGTATTCAAATCCTTCTCAGCAAACTTATTGAAACAAGCTTGTGAGTGCTTATTGATCAACCAATGTCAATCAATCAATCAAACAACATGTTTATTACATAATTTGGAATTAATTACGTCTGCCATTTTGTATAATATTTTATTCATACACGAGTTCTAATGAGTTTCTTCACTTAAGGAAATAATCACAGGCATGGGCCACGGCAGTGCAATTGACTGGTGGGCTCTTGGTAAGCATATTGTGCTTACTTGATACATAAATGTTAATTGCATCCCATTTTTGTGGCTTCTGTTTTCTTTCATCATTTTATTCTTTGCCATTTTATTGCAAATATAAGCCTCAAAAGCTGCCATTTTTGTGTAACATAAAATGTCCTTGATTGATGAAATCATAATGTTTTTTCTACAGAGATTTCATTTGTGCATATTATTCAAGCTTCTTTAAGTATACCTGACAGTTTGATGACGGTGTCCTTTACTGTGATCGGAACTGTTTGCAGTTATGCATACCTGATAGGCAAATATGACATGCTACGGATTGCATACCCGTTTTGGATTTACTACTTGTTATGCAGAAGCAAAGTTGTTGGTACTATTATCATCTTGATAGGATAGCTCAATGACTGCTCAATAGCATTGGGCCCTACAGTCATTACCATGTGCTGTTACATATTTGGTGGTTGAAACAAATAGCTAGCAAGCTGCATGTTCTGTCATTGGATGATTTATGCAGCTTGAGAAATTTTGCCTTAGTTTTTAGGCCTGAGTGGTAAAAGATATATTATTTGCATTTGAAGATAGTTGCCGCTCCTGCTTAATTTGCTCCTTGATATCATGCATTATTTGATTTGTCTCCTTTTTTAATGATTTTTTGTTTGTTACTTTGGAACTCAGGTGTTTTGTTGTATGAAATGCTATATGGTCGTACACCTTTCAGGGGAAAGAACAGGCAAAAGACATTTGCCAATATTTTGCACAAAGATCTCACCTTCCCAAGCAGCATCCCTGTAAGATCCTTAACTTGCAACAG
The DNA here is from genome assembly GCF_951802175.1 of Populus nigra. Classification (NCBI taxonomy): domain Eukaryota; kingdom Viridiplantae; phylum Streptophyta; class Magnoliopsida; order Malpighiales; family Salicaceae; genus Populus; species Populus nigra. The sequence continues at coordinate 13,716,868 of NC_084870.1, read as the reverse complement.
GTTATCTTAATTGCGTAAAATACTTTTGCTTTTTAGTTTTCTGAGTTTGTCAATATTTTATCACCTCTTGTGATTAAAATGATGAATGGTGCTCTCCTTACATATTGCTAACATTGTTTGCCATCAGGAACTTCTGTTTCCTAGGAAGCAGGAATCATCAGAAACTTTGAAGCTTAAATCTGAAATGTTTTCATAGAAAATGTAAAGAATTAGTTTTTGGTTCTTGGATTTTTTTCTTCTTTGTACTATTTCTGCTTTTTTCTTCCTTTTCTGTCTTAACCAATTTTTTTTTTCCTTCTCAATTACTGCTTCTCCTGTCCAATAAAAGCAGTCCGTATTTGAGATTTTGTTTGTCCCTCAACCTGGAAAAGGAACAAATAACGTCTGTTCGAACTCCCTATGGCAATGATTTTTTTCTTTGGGTTACATCAAATAACTTAATTGGTTACCTCTACATATTTGTTTTTTAAAACACAATAAGGGGAGGTCTTGGAACATTTAATCATATAAATCTAAAAAAGAATACTAGGTTAGGGATGATTGGAGTAAATTTGAACTTAGATCTCTCTCCTTTATGACTAATATTGAAGCCTAAATGCGGGCAGATTTGTCTATGTCATCATTAATGTTGAAACTTCTGGACAAATTATTTGCTTACTGACCTATCTTGATGTTCCAGGTTAGTCTTCCTGCCAGACAATTGATTAATGCATTGCTGAACAGAGACCCTGCCATTCGATTAGGATCAAAAACTGGTGCTAATGAAATCAAACAACATCCTTTTTTCCGTGGAATTAATTGGCCTCTCATACGCTGCATGGTAGTACTCCCATCTATGTTGGAGGAATAATTCTTTCCTAGTTTTCTCATGCCCAAACAATGTTTCCTTTTGGTTCTTGGAAATACCAATTTTGATTAAGCAATGGCTACATCTCTGGAATGTTGTATGTGTGCAGAACCCACCACTGTTGGATGCGCCTCTGCAATTAATCAGTAAAGATCCAAAGGCCAAGGATGTTACATGGGAAGATGGTGGTGTGCCTGTACACTCTATGGGCCTAGAGATTTTTTAAAGGTTGAAGCAAACTATTGTTATCAATTCAGAGCAGAAGTAATTCTCTCTACTGCCAATTCATGGAACCTTTTTTGTGCCATCAAATGGAGATATCCATCCACACATTGAAATGCCTTTGTCCAGTTTATGCAGCTGTTGAAAATTGCTTTCTTATGCAGGTCTTGCATTGCAGACCTCACAGAGTGGTGCTTTAATATACATACTGGGATTTTCTCTCATATTTGTTCATTCTTGGGAGTCAATTGTGCAGGAGAACAACTTTGTAAATGAGATTTTGTGGAGGTGGTCCTCTCTGTCCTTTGAAGGTAGTAATGCATCGGCTTAACAGCAAACGATTATGAAGCGAAGATGACTAGATTATGGATAATATTATTGATTAGGTTGTATCGTGCGGTTGGGTGGCATTAAAATTAGCCAGATGAAGTAGGATTTGGGTGGTCGACGTTGTGTAACGGTGGAGGACTGTTGTAGGCAACCAATTTCAATGAAATTAGATGTATCTAGCTGTGGTATTGATATTTTGTTTAGTAAAAGCTAGCAAGTATATAATGCTCTCTTTGGGTTTTTATCTTTTCTCGTTTTGCTCAGGTGATATGTCGTAACCCTCCATTAGTGCAGTGTTTCTTTTCTTATAAACCTTGTCAAAGTAGTTATATAACTGTCTCAATGACATGAATGTCCTCCTGGGTCTTGTTCTTGCTTTGTTTAATTGCTTGTCTAATTGGTTTTGAGTTCTAGAATGAGGTGGTCCTCCACGAATTTGCACGCACCCTCTGAAGAGGGCTCCCAGGGGGGATTCCAAATTTTCTAGTAAGCTGACGGACACGAGTCAAGGATAATGGTTCGCTGGAAGAAGCCTAAAAGAGGTGGCCTAACCAACCCGGTTGGTAGCAACTAAATAGGTGGCTTGTGATATGCTATAAGTTAGTTTAAATTTTTTCAACGCAAAAAATACTATTTAAACGATGATAATTTGAGACAAATTACGTTAAATTTACTAAAGTGTAACTCAGGATATAAAATTAAAACAATCTGCGGTAAGGAAAGCAAAAAAATTTTGTGAAGTTCAAGATCTAATAATCTAATATCAAAGATGAAAAAAAATCAAAAAAATATAATGCAGAAGAATAAAACCCGAGCTAACTGAGTCTAACTTGACAAATCCACAACTTGCAATATGAGATCGAGATAAAAAAAAACTCAAAAGAAGTACCTGAAAAAAAAACAAAGTTCAATAAAAAAAACTTTTAAACAACATGAGCTAACCTGGGTTAACTTTACCAATCTTCTATCGTAATAACCAAATAAAAAGAAAAGTGAAAAACTAACAAGGCTCAAGGGCAAGTTATTCTATGCGAAAAGATAAAATTGAAAAAAATCTCATAAAAAAATTGAGGAAAAAAATTAGACTTCAGAAAGAAGCACCTAGCAAAAAAAAAAAAAACTTAGTAGAAAATGCAAGCTAACTCGGGTTAACTTGATCACCTCGCACTCGAGCTAACTCATCACGCATTGATGCGTGCAGTTGCTTTTAAATAATATTTAATAAAATACGCTCAAGGGTCAATAATTCAATGACAAATTATAAAATTAAAAAAACAAGTCAATCTAGGTTAACTCAATGAACTTGCGATCCGAGATATGAGGTAGGAATAACCTAACAAAAAAAAAATAGAACAAATCACGAAGCTCAAGGCTCAATAATTCAATTTCAAATGAAGAAAATGGAAAAAAAAAACAATTTTTAAAAAGGATTTTAAAAAGACCGAACTTGAACAGGGTTCATCATCGAAACTGGTGGATTAGGTCATGAGACTGAGATTACCTTGTAAAAGATAAACATGAAAAAATTACAAAGAAGAATTTCAAACCATAAAAAAAAAATTAAAATTAAAACAATGAGAACTAAACCATGCACAAAAAGTAATTGAAAGAAACTAAAAAGGGATTAAATTGAAAAACAAAATAAATGAAGAAAATGATAAAAAAAGAGCAATAAAAAAATGATGATCAAAATTGGAAACCAAATAAAATTAAATTAAATTCCCAAGGAAAAAATAAAAAATAATAATAATACAAAGGATAAAAAAATAGTAATAAAAAGATTGAGGACTAGATTGAATAAAAAAATCTAATGAGATTACATGATGAGGGATGTAATTAAAAACAAAATAAACTTAAAGAAGCATCAAATTAAAAAAAAATAGAAATTAAAAAAATGAGAACCAAACCCAAAACAAATACAAACTTGAGGACACAATTGAATTTTTAAAAACTTTGCATGACTACTAAAGCCCAGGAGAAAAAAAGAAAAAAGTTGAGGAGGAAAAAGACTAATCGTCGTTGAACCGCCGCTTGGATGACAAAACATGCCACCCTAATTGTAATGTTTTGAATATAAAGAGATATGAAAAGGCTATAGAGCCCTTGGTGGTTTAGAAGTGGGTATAATTAAATGAAGGGTATTGTAGTAATTGTATAAATACATAATATATATAAATAGAAGAAAAAAAAAGAAAACAAGAGATCTGAAAATTTAGAGTAAAAACTGACGGGAGAGAGAAGGGAGAAAGAGGAAGAAGAAGAAGAAGAGAAAAGAGGGGAAAATAAGGGAAAAAGAAAAGGAGTTGGAGGAAATAAGTTTAAAGGTAAGATTTAAGTTGTTAAATGTATAAATTTGTATTATTGAGCTTTTAATTTTGGTTTTGATAAATGTTAGGGTTTTGAAAATTTGTGTTTTGGGTTAATTGATGAATTAATTTGAATGTTATAGAGTTTATTGTTGTGGGTATTTGATTATTTGGATGATTTTGAGAGATTGTAGATGAAAATGATGATTTTGAGTTATGGTTTTGTTGAATGGTGAATTTGTGTTAGAAATAAGGAAAGAACAGTGGGTTTTCTGTTGAAAATTCTGGGTTTGAGGTTGAAGATGACAAAATTTCGGTTTGGTCCCTCAATTTTGGAAAATTACAGTTTAGTCCCCAAACTTTGGAAAATTTGCAGAATGGTCCCTGGAGCCTATTCCAAGATTCTGAACAGAATAACATATGAATTATGGACAGAATTACTGTATAGATAAGAGAATTTAACACTTTCAATTTAGTCCTCCAATTTGACAAAAATTACAATTTGACCCTAAAAATTTGGTAAAATTCCAGAATGGTCCTTGGAGTATAATGAGATGATCTGGACAGAAATTAGGACTAATTATGGTCAGAATTTCAGTATATTCATGGATTTATAATAAATTTTAGTTTGGTCCTCCAATTTGACAAAAGTTGCAATTTAACCCTTAAGAATATGATAAATTACAGATTAGTCCCTAGCTATAATATTACTTTTTTTCAGATTAGTTTGATGAATAATTAAGGGTTATTTAGTGAATTATTGTCAATTTTATTAGTTGTTTTTATTATGGATTAGATTTCGGGAAAACCGTTAAATGTTGGGTTTTTAAGAAAAATTGACTAGTGAGTTCAAAAAACATTTAGGGTTATGAAATATACCCTTAGATAAGTATATTAAATAGGTTATATATTCTTTTGAGTCATTCTTGAATATGTCTCCTTTATATTCAGATAATCCTGATATTCTACCGGCGGGACATCAGTAGGATTTTCTTCGATATCAGCTTTGAGTTTTGTTACTTTTGAGTCAGGTGAGTGGATAATTTTCCATATGCATGAGAAATAGTATAAATATTTGATTTGTTAATATGAATTGAATCATGCTTCTTGATAATATATATGTTGATTATTATCCTTGTTATGATAAAGCATGATCAATTATTGAATATGAATTCTTGATATGAACCAGTATATATTTTGAATTGACTTCTGAATTGATAGCTCCTCATTTGATTGATGTAATGAGTTGAGCTTTGAGATATGAATATGTTTGTTAGATTATGATTATGAACCTATGGTATGTCAGTCAGAATACCCATGCTAACAGGGTAGTGTTAGTTTTTGTGCACATCGTATCTGAACCCTAGTTGGTCGGGGGAGTCACCAACCTGTGTGGACTGATCATCCCACAGTACGGAGCCTCATGCTCATTGCATTTTGATTTTCTGACGAACTTTACCATTTGATCTTCTTGTTATGGCCTATTTGAGAAACCTTCCTATAAGAACCTAAAGCCATACTTGTATATATAGTTCTCATTGCTGTATTACCTCGTGTGTGTATATTGAATGTTATCTACTCACTGAGTTGTTGAACTCACCATCTCATTATTTATTCTTTTCAGGCTTATAGCTTGATAGCAGGTCATTTTGTTGGACCTTCAGAACCTGCTTTTTGGTTGTACTTTGTACCTTTCCTTTATGTCTAGTTAGTGCTCTAAAACTCTGAACTTATATAAACTCTTGTATTAAGACAATTCAATTATATTATAAAGTTGATTTTGTTATTAATGCTGTGTTGAACTCTGACTGAGTTAGGATAAGTTTGTGTGTAAGTTTGGGTTCGCATAGGTATGGAACCTTGGAGGGGAACCTTGCCTATGTGCCGGTCATGGATCCGGGACTCGGGTCGTGACACTAATAGAAACATTGCCTTCTCGGTGCCGGGTGAGTCGGTGCCGGGTGAGTAGGCGATTAACATTTTTTGACCATTGTAATTGCCTCCACGCTCTACCAGAATGGTGCAGGAGGCGATGACGTGCCTACACGTGGCACGTGCAGACCTATTTTATTAATTTATTAATATTATAATAATGCAAAGTACTAAACAGATTTTAAAAGCATATGAATATTGTAAAAAAAAATGATTGAAATATGAAAATACCTTTCAAGGCAGCCTTAGACTTTTCAAAGTTAAAAGATAAATATGAAATTTGGTCGTACATAAACTTCTATTTTAAATGTGAATATTTTTTAGACGTGAATATTTTTTGGACTTGAAGGATACAAAATGTTATTTAATTATACAAATCAATTAGTACCTCTACCCTCTGTGGCCTCTGCAGGATAAAGGAATAATAATAATAATAATAATAATAATAATAATAATAATAATAAAACAGAGAGGGCTAGAGGGAGAGAGATCATGGCTGGTAACATTTGTGCATGCCAGGAGGGCTCCATTGTGCACTCTATGCTCTACAAGATGAGAGTTCAGTTGCCCTTTGCCTAGCTTCTGCTCATGAGCTGAAACATTAATCTAAATTTCGTTTCGTAAGATTGCCTGTATATTAGGCTTGATTTCTAGTTTTTGTTTGTCTCGTTATATTATCATACAAAAATAGAAAAAAAATGTCAACATGCTACGTTTGATCCCCAGGAGACAATTTTAAAAGATGTATATACCTGTCTGATTTTTTATGTCCTTGCCATTGACTTGACTTGGCCTTTCTGGTTTTGCGACCGCGCAGTTAATTAGAGCAGAGTGTTCTTGCTGGTATCTATTTTTTTTTTTATCCGTTTCCATAAATGTACAACAGGCTGTGCAAGTGCAGGATCATACTAATCAGACTGTACGTATATCTGAAAGTAAGACTTTACGCGTTGAAATCAAATCAAAATGATCAAATTAGACGTACAAGTCGACGGACAATTACTGCATGGACCAAAAAATTGGGCAAGAAACTAATTAAACAAACAAATGAAACAAGTATTGATAGCTAAAAGTTAATGATCTATGGAGGTCCTGCAGATTGGGCAGGTGAAGTGATCACGCTGTATCCATTTCTCAATGCAATCCATATGGAAGACGTGCGTACACCTTGAGAGTTGGCTCACCTCATCTTCTTTCTCCAACTCCATCAGGCAAATGGAGCAGCATATATCCTTCTCCTGCAACTTTTCATACCTGGAGGGCACTGGCAGAAGCCATACAAATGCCTGAAGACTGGCGAGAATACATCATAACTGGAATCATATCGCTGCCTGCACCTTCCTCAACTGCTACTCTCTCTTTTTTCCCCTCTTATTGAATGGTTGTTTTGTGCATGTGTTGCAGCTTATTGATCAGAGTTTACATCTGCAGGGAAGGGAACCATTCTGTACATATATATAGGCAAGGGGCCGGGTAAGAACAATACAAAAAAAGAAAGGTGTTTGAATTTCTAAGAAGTCCACGCGTTATCATATACATAATCAATACATGTATATTAGATCGATTCATCAATTCATTCATAGATTAATAAATTAATTAGCAGTGCATAAGTAAGTGTGTTCCTTCCAGATAATATCGGAATACGGCGGGGTTGGCGCCGACCCCACATTCTCTCTTAGCCACCCAGTCTTGTGTTATTTTAACACTACTGTGCGTGCTCCTTATAATTTTTTAATATTATGTTAATGTGTTTGTATAGTAGTCATCGTGAATTTTTCTGATCTTCTATGTTTATCAATGGTAAATACGAGCATGGAGGGTTTGATTTCATTCATTTAAAACAATGCAAAGCAACTTTATTGAACAGAGAGATCATGGAAAACAACTTGACTTTATAAGTCGATCTTTTCATACATAAACAATATCTCCAATGAAGGTGTTTTTTGGGGGTCAACTACAACTTGGTCCAACCCAGCAAGGCTCCTACCCTCTCGTCAACCTTGTAATGATTAAATCCTGACATAGGAATGATATTTGAAGTGCTGTGCCAAGCTCAAATTGCTCCGTGCTACTTTATTTGTTTGCATCCATTTGTATTCAAGATTCAGACTCACAAGATTAAGTCGATGTGATTCTTAAAAAAGAAAAACATGGCAAATGATATCCTTAGTTCTTAGACACATATTGTTCGAGATCAATTTCATTTTTGCTTATATTTTCAGATAATGGTCATGTGTACTAGTGCCCCTAGACAGAGGCACCCCGGAGCACTGCATAAGGTGGGCTAGCAGGGGTGGATCGATAATGGAACAGGTGGTGCCCAAAGCCAAGGGGTCCGGTTTGACTTGAGGCAGATGGAGTGGAAAAGGAAAAAAAAAAACAATGCCGACCATATCTGAAAAGATCTTTCACAACATTAGAGTATAAGAACAAGAATTTTGTTGTGGGAAATGCATTCAGACTGCTCATTACAATAACATCCACCCTTTCCTTTCTCTTCCCTTCGATTAAACACTAACCGACCATGTGCTATGCAATGCTTGTGCAGCCCCAATCCCTTCTATTATTATTGTTATTGTTATTCATCACCCTCCATGCTCTCTCTCTCTCTCTCGATTAAACCTTCCTGGCTGGGCTGGGCTGGGCTGGCATTGCCAAAACGTACAGCAACTGCCACACGTAGCAGTGATTCCAAGATATCCACCACCTAGCTGTTCATATGATCTTTACTGCCCACCTAGCAACTCATTTTAACAAACACCACAAGTCATGCTGGAGCGCCGCGGTTAAACAAAGCTTGCGTGGTCTAACCAGTCAAAACGGCAACACAAGGAGCAGTTTTAGCACCCATCTAGACAGGCGCGCTATGCTGCTGGCCTATTCAAATTTTTTCAAGGTAAAAAAATAATTTTCAAATGCCATAACCTGAAATAAATCAGGTTAAATTTATCAAATCATGATAAGATTGGAATAACCTGTAAAAAAAATAAAAAAAAATTATAAAATTCAAGACTTAATAACCTATTATCAAAAATGAAAAAAAATCTAAAAATATAATGCTAAAGAAGCAAACTCGAGTCAACTTGGTCTAACTTGATAAACCTATAACCTACGATATAAAATGAGGAAAAAAGAAAAAAGAAATTCAAAAGAAGCACCTAACAAACAAAACAAAGTTCAACACAAAAAAAAACTTCAAAAAAACTCCAAGCTAACCTGAGTTAACTTTACTAACCCGTCATTATTGCGATGTCGCGGTCACACAAATTAATTACCCTAACTTAAAACACAACACACAAGATAGTATAGAGCAAGTAAGGGGTCGATCCCACGAGGAAGGTTGAAGTCAGATTTTTATACTAGATGATATGTAATTTGGGGCGGGCGGGTGGGGCGGGGGTTGGACGTTATCTAGACTAAAGTAAAAGAAAACAAAACACTATGAAACGAAATTTAATAAAATCAGAAAATTATCAAAAGAACAAACATTGGTCACTAGCACACATCCACTTACAAAAATCAGAACTGATCATGGAAACAAAACATCAATTTATATTCTGAATATTTATCTCTTCTTAACATTGGTTAGTTAACGGATCCGCCATATAACTAACCCTAACCATCAAACAACCACAGTGTCTTCACTAGTAATTTAATTCAATAGTAGTCTTAAGAACTAGATAAATTGATTAATCAAGAAACCATAAATGTCTGCAGTCTATATTTGATTTGATTGAATGTTCTCCCTAAGATTAATAATGTAGATTCGTCACAATTATTAAATTCAGTTGCTTCACAAGTTCATATACCACAACTCCGGTTTTGATATCAAATTTAGCAATAAATTGTCTACAATAATAACTTAGAGTCCGCTCTAGCAATTAAAATAAACAATCATAGGAAAAATAAGCATAGGAGAACAAACATATTCATCATATAAACTGAAAAGAAAAGGTAAAATAAATCTCACAGTTCTTGAAATCCAAAGATTTCCGTGTCATTGCAACCAAGAAAATGAGTTTAGCCTTGCATGTTTGTTGAACAACTAATCAAAATGAGGAATGCATGATTTCGGGTTTCTTAGAGGAGGGGGGCGTTTTTCTCCTCTTGGCTGGCTGCCCCCCTTCTATTCTCTCATTCTTTTTATATCCTAAGAAACCCTAGTCTCTATTTTACAAAATAGTCCTCCCTTAAGTAGATAGTTTACATTTAAGTACTTCAATAACTATTTTCCTAGAAAAGGAGAAATAGCCTTGCATGAAATCTTCAAGCTTTGACTTAGAGGAGCTAAATTGCTCGTATAAAAACTTGGATATCAGTTTAGATGCTTCAGAATGTAATTTGGACTCGTTTCTTCACAAAACCTGTTTGCTGACAGAATTCAGTTGCCATCTTTGAAAACTCATATCTCCCTCATATGACATCTTTTTTTTCTTAAATTTTGAATTTTTATAGGCCTTTTAGTCAGGAATCCAACAAAATTGAGTTTGCATCAATTGGACTTCTGTAGCTCCAGATATTCAAGTCAGAATGGTCAAAGGTCAACATCGGCAAATTGCGAGGTTTGACTTTGGAAGCTGCGATTTCCATGCTCTTCCATATTTTATTTTCTTGCCTTAGATTTCTAGAAAAGTATGGATGTTAGATTTTTAATGCCACTGAAATCACTTTATTTTGACCCCTAGAGCTCACGCTCTGCACAAAACATTGACTAAAAGTCAAATCTATCAATTACTTTCAATTTACTCCTTTTTCCATCTTTCATCAAAAAATGCCTTCAAAACATAAAATATCAAAGTATTTTATATATAAAACATAGGCAAAACACTAGTTAAATGTGGGTGAAACTATCGAATAATTTGGTTGCATCAACCATCGTAATAACCAAACAAAAAGAAAACCAAAAAAATAACAAAGCTAAAAGGCAAGTTATTCCATGCAAAACGATGAAATAAAAAAAAAAGCCATAAAAAATTGAGGAAAAAAATCAGACCTCTAAAAGAAGCATTTGGCAAAAAATACCAAAGTTAAATAAAAAAAACTTTGCCCCGTTTGTTTGCTGAAAAGTAGTTTCCTTTTGGAAAGTGAATTATGGGGAAAGTGAATTCCGGAAAAGTAAATTCCGAGAAAGTATTTTCCGATGTTTGGTGATGTAATTGAAAATAAGTTGGAAAACACTTTCCAGTGTTTGGTTATATTATGGAAAATGAGTTGAAAAATAACTTATTAATGTTTTATTTTTTCAAGTTTATTAAAATAATGAGAAACAAATCTTACAAATTAAAAAAGTTGAATGGGAATGAAATTGAAAAAAAATATAATTTCATAAATTATCTCAAATAAAATAAATAATAATCAAAATAATAGAGATCAAATAAAAAATAAAAAAATTAAAAGATGAAGAAATTAAAATAATAATAATTAACATTTCATAAATTATTTCAAATAAAATAAGTAACAATCAAAAGAATGAGGATTAAATTTGATAGATAAAAAATTTCAATAAAAAAATGATAAGGAAAAAGCAAATAACAATTATAAAAATAAAGACCAAAGTTAATATAAAAATTAATTTTTAAGAGATGAAATTAAAAAATAAATATTCAAAAAAATATATATATAACAATCAAAAGTTTGAGGATCAAATTTGATATAATCAGCAAATAATGACATTTCTAAATTTTTCACAACTTTCAGAAAGTGTTTTCCGCCCAAAATTTCTAGGAAAACACTTTCCTGAAAACCAAGCCAAATTTTCCTTTGACTGGAAAGTGTTTTCCGTTGACCAACTTTTTTAATGGCAAACAAACACATGAAAGTTTGAAAAGTGTTTTTCCGGAAATCATTTTCCGAAAAACAAACACAACCTTAGTAAGAAAATGAAAGTTAACTCAGGTTAACTTTACCACCCCCACTAGGGATAACCCATCATGCGTGCATTTGTTTTTAAATAATATTTCATAAAACACGTTCAAGGGTCAATAATTCAATGACAAAGGATAAAATCAATTTTTTTTTTAAAAAAAATCAAGTTAATCCAGGCTAACTCAATCAACTTTCGATCTGAGATATGAGATAGTGATAAGCCAATAAAAAAAAAGTAGAATAAATTAAGAAGCTCAAAGCCTAATAATTCAATGTTAAATGATGAAAATGAAAAAAAAATAATTAAAAAAAAACCTTAAAAAAATCAAATTAAGAGATTCAAAATATATATCTCTTTTTCATTGTTTGCCGTACAGTACAGTACTTAATGGAAAGGAAAAGAAAAGAAGGTTGTCGAAGGTAGATTATATTCCAAGGAAAAGTGTACTTGCTAGTCGGTACCGAGGGCCCCAACCCCGAGCCTTGGCACTTTTAATGTCATTTCATGAGAGAAATTAAGAGGAGGAGGAGGAGAGGACCACGTAGACAGGATTTCTCCATGACGCTTAAATTTCTTTTCCTCTTTTATTTCCCTTTTGACCGTTGAATTGATAGGGGTGATTATTATTATTATTATTATTTTATTTGGTTTTCATTAAAAAAAAAATAATTAAACTGAATTTTTTAAAAAAAAACTGAAATCGATTCAAACCAATCGGTTCAGTTCAGTTTTTTAGAATAAAAACTGGTTCAAACCGGTTTGGCTAAGTTTTGGCTCGGTTTTTTTCGTTTTAAATCAGTTTTTTCAGTTTGGCTTGATTTTGGCTCGGTTTTTCTAGTTTGACTTGGGGTTTTTCAGGTTTGGCTTGGTTTTTTTTGTTTTTTTCCTGTTTGGGTTCGGTTCGATTTTTCAGTTTCAGGTTTATAAAACAGAATTGACCGGTTTTTAAAAATTTTAATTGGTTTAATCAGGTTTTTTTTACAATTTGATTTTTTTTTATTTTTCTTGATTTAATTAATTTTTTAATTTTTTTCCACACTTCTAGAATTGATTGCCTCCTCCAGACAAAGATATCCAAAGGAAATTAAACAATCGTAGGTAGCAAGACAGACGAGATCCCTCGAGCATCTTCGCTTTCTAATTCTAATTTCTAGGAGAGGAAGATTTACAAGAAGTGTGGATTAATTAATTCATTTAGGATAGGTCTTTGTAAGTGGGATAAGTGCCATTCCAGCCCATGCCCAGCAGAGCCTGTACCTTTTGAAGGCCCAAAGTGATATTTCGCTTTGATCGGCTTCCTTCCCCTTATATCTGGAGTGGACTCAACCTCTCAAACTACATCTTGGGCCGGCTCTAATATTTCTAAAGCCCATACTCTCACATGGGCCACCGTTCTGAAGAAGCGAGTGCGACTCTGACCCGCTCTGCTTCTTCTACGTTTGTGTTTGAAAATTGCCGTCTATGTGAAAATCTATCACTTGCAGGCCGCATCACTCTTTGCAAATCCGTGCTCATGACTGTTCCGCTTTATCCGATGCAATCCATTTTACTGCCAAAATCCATCTTCCATGAGATTGAGAAGATATGTCGTCGATTCATTTGGGCAGATTATGAAGCAGTAAAAAGGTTCACTTGATTAAGTGGAAGAAAATATGTCAGCCGAGATTGGAGGGGGGGTAGGAATGCGAGATATGCATTGCATGAATAAGGCTTCTGTCATGAAACGAGGGTGGAGCATTATGAATGACATGAATGGTCTTTGGACTTGTGTTCTTCGATGCATGTATGGCTGGTCACAGGAATGTACATCTGATCCCAAGGCTAAGGGCAAAGATTCCCCTTTGTGGAAAGCAATCTATAAGGTCTGGTCGCAGGTGAGGGCAGGAACAATGTGGTCTGTAGGGAATGGAAGGAAAGTCCTCTTTTGGAATTGAAAGACGTGTGGCTTGATGGTTATGGGGCTCTAAGTCATCATACAACTCACGAACTGTCAGAAGCAGAGGGGAATGCGACCGTAGCGGACATGGTAAATGAGGGAAATCATTGGAAGTGGGAGCTTTTTGCTCATCTTCTCCCGGTGCAAGTAGTTTTGGTTTTAGCAAGCCATTCACCTCCTAGTAATGAACTGGAGGGAGATGCATCGTATTGGAGACACTCTTCTAGTGGACAATTCACAACCAAATCTGTTTATTTGTTTCAGGTGAGGGATGCTAACTCCCTATGGAACCGATATGGAGGCTGATTTGGCGTTGGAAAGGGCCTGAGAGAATCAGAAACTTCTTGTGGCTGGTGGCTCATAACAAATTGCTGACTAATGATCAAAGAGTAGCTAGGCATCTGACTGGTAATTCTTGCTGCCATCTTAATTTGCCCTTCAGTCAGGGAGGACACCATGCATGTGTTGAGAGATTGCTTTGTAGCACGTAGCACATGGACTTCACTCCTAAAGCCACAGTACAGGAGGGGGTTTTTTAATTCAGAGATTGACCTGTTAATTTTTCTGTGATTGTGTATGCATAAAGCAGTATTCCGAAAGAAGCCGGACAGAGTGAACAGGCACGCAGTGTTGTAAATAAAGACACTAAAAACCAATGAACGATGCACTTCAGAGAGAGCAAAGATCGATCCTGCATGTATTTCATGGTGCAGCTGAGAGATACTGGGAAAACAAATTCTCTAAATATATTACACAACTTTTGGCCATGCATCTGCCTAAAATTGAAGAAATCATTGCTTCCTCGTATAGATCTAAAGACAATAAGTGCACTGTACAAGAGAAGATAAATTGAAAGCTTTCACAATCTCTAAAGCACTGACAAGGTCAAAATCAACCTCATCCACAGAGCACCAATGAAGTACTTGGACTTTCAATTGATTGGGAGGAGAAAGAAAAAAAAGGAAGAGATTACAAACGAAACTACATGGTAAAGTTCTATTGCACCTTCAGATGCTGTCTTTCATACTAATCTTTATGCTTTGTACTTTAATTGACAACTGTAGCTTATGATCATCAATATCTTTTAAAACTGAAAGGAGGTTAGCTCGGTATACCTCACACTTTCGATTTGCATGCTCCAGTTCATCTCTAAGTTCTTGGATTTTCTTATCCGTATCCTTCTGCAAAATAGCAACAATAAGAAGACAGTTGAAAACAGGCCTAAGATCATCATAATACAGATATCTTGTTGCACTGCCATATAAGAAATGCGAGCACTAACTGACATGCAGAGGATCTCAAAAGAAAACCTACAATGCATCTGTAGGAATAAATGAAATCAATTGACATCATGTGATTGCAAGAAAATGGATGAAACATGAAGCGTGGTAAATGGAAAATGATTCTAACCTCCGACAAAATTTGGCCAGAGCTCCCCAGATGATTACCACTGGTATAATTAGCCCTAATCCCATTGCTTGCCATGTCCCCTCTATTCCGGCTATTCACAACACTAGTTCTCCCCTCATTCTTTGTTGCCAGTGCAACTCTTGTTGTGGCCTCTTGCAGAGCAACCATTGCCACATTGTAAGTGTCTAGGGACTTGGATCCTTCGTCTACAAATTTGAAAGCCTCATGGCGTAGGGTGTTATATCGAACAGTATGAGATTCGAGATAGCCATTATATACATCAGAGGGGTGTTCTTCCAATATGACATTGCTCTTGGCATTTCTTGTCCATCGTTTCAAAATGTAATGTGATGGGAGGGTAAGCACATTGGTGACTCTAAAGACTGCCAGCACATGTCTGCATAGAAGGCCAGAGAACTCAAACATCTGGCAGCTACATCGCGCCTTCATCTCCAAAACATTGAATTTAACATAGTAAGCTTTATGATCTTCCCCAAACTTCGCAACTTGGTACATAATGCTCTCCCCATCATCTTCTGCTTTGGATGCCATGAAAGTTAGCGTCCCAACTAGCTCCTCTTGAAATCTTGCAAACAATTTTCTAGTGTACTGCCCGGATGCTTGTTTCTCCATTGGAGATGGGGTCTTCAAAACTGGGTTTGTGTTCATCGTATCATAATCTGCTTTTACTTCTTTTTCATTTCGACTCTCTATAGCTTTCTCATACAGCTTAAAGAAATGGCTCAGATTGGTTGAAGCATTCACGTAACCATCAAAGTATGAGTTCATGCTATCACTTCGCTGAGTTATAGACATCTCTGCAAAAAAAGCATCCCGCAGATACACAGGGACCCACTGCCTGCGATCAGAATATATCGTTTGAAGCCACTCATGATGCCGGAGTTCATATCTATCAACAAGCGACAACCAGCAGGATTCAAATTCCTCAATCGACTCGGTGAGGTTAACACATTTATGAAAATCTGCCTCAAAACTTGGATGTTTGAGTAACACATGGGACAACTTCTCCTGGCATTTCTTGAAGATATGCCATTTGCAAAAGCGATGTCGAGTCTCGGGGAAGACCTGCATGATGGCTGAACTTATTACTGCATCATGATCGGTGGTGATCGACACTGGATGATGGCCTGACATTGCCGTGAGCCACGTCTGAAATAGCCAAATAAATGATGCTTCGGTCTCATTCAATAAGAAAGCACAACCAAACAAAACAGGCTGTCCATGATGGTTAACACCAGTTAAGGGTGCAAAGGGCAAGCGATACCTGTTGGACCTGTAGGTGGTGTCAAACGTAACAGTGTCTCCAAAATAACTGTAGTTTTCCCTAGCTCTTGGATCAGACCAGAACACATTGCCCGTGAACTGGTCATCACCCCCCTGGAGAGCATAAAAGAAATTGGGGTTCTCATTGTGCATTTGCCTCAAATAATCCAAAAGGAGCTGGATGTCTCCTTCCATGCTCTTCATACGATTGTTCCTCATGTAGTTCCTGCAATCAACCTCTGTAAATCCAACTTTGCTAATTCCACCATACTCCTTAATCAAGGCAGACATAATCCTACGAGGGCCCATTCCCGCAGCCTGCAATGTATCGATCAAAGTCTTAGCAGGGCCAGATATTTGCCTGTGTGAACGGAGGCAATGCACCTGATCAAGAGGGACCAACTCATGATTATGTCCCCTAACAAAACCGGAGACAACCCATTTGCCAGAATCCTGCATTTTGACAGACAAAGAAGCTTTGCAACCAACTCGAGTAATAACACGGGGACGCTTGATCTCTCTATCCTTAGTACGCTTCTCATTCAAATTCCTAAAACCCTCTTTGGCACACACAAATTGTCTCTGAATAATAGCTCCATCACGCCTAGAACGGCGGGACGAGCTGACACGGGTACTAAAGCCAACACGCCTAGCATAAGAATTGTAAAAGGCCTTGGCAGCCTCTTCAGACTCGAATTCCATGCTCTCATAAGGCTCAAGATCCAAAAGATCACCCTCAGGAAGGTAAATTTGAGTAGGAGGAGTGGAGGTGGAGCTGGGAAGAGGAAGAGGAAGGGGAGGAGTGGAAGGCAAGTCGTCATCAATATCAATGTCAACAGCATCATCATCAGCACCACTTCCTAAACCTATATCGAATTCAAGCACCTCGTTTTCCATCTCCAATTCAATTCAATTATTTTTTTAATGTAATAAAAATTAAACTGACATGTACATATATCAGTCTGCTCCACTTAATAAAAAAAGAAATGAAGTAGTGGCAGTAGAATATAAGGAAATCAGAAACAAGTGGTAAAAAAGGAAACAACTGACCCTCACATAGAAACTGCTATTGATACTGATACTGATACGGAAACAGATACAGAAACAGCTCCAACTTTATTTCTTTTCTTCTGTTTTGAATGGGAAATACAGAGGGACGGAGGGAGGGGGAGTTTTCTAGGGTTTCGGCAACCCTAGAAGAAGGAAAGAGTTGTGAACCTTTTTTATTATATTGTTATTGATAATTGGTAATTAGGAAATTGTCATTGTTGTCGTTTAGGGTCAGTATGATGATTCAAAAAAAAAAAAAAAGAGTATTAGAAGAAAGAAAAGGAGGAGAGAAATGGTAGTTTATTGAGGGGATTAAGAGGGAGGGAGGGAGGGAGGATGGGAGGGACGGGAGGGAGAAGGAGGGATGTGCTATTCTACTGCGCTATCCATTTTGATAGCTTGAACCTTGAACAAGGGCTGTTTGATGATGAGTAGAGATTTATTATTTATTTTTGATCTAATGCAAGGGTGATGATGGGCCTTTTAATTACTCAGGACGGATGGAATGTGTCCAGGCCTAAACCCTAAACCCAAAAAAAATTATCAAATTAATGGAATGAAATACTCCATAAAAAAACTTCATGGGGGCCAGTTTGCCGGACAGTGCCATCAGCCGACGATCTGCGCTGCCTTTTTTTTACCTTAACAAAACAAATTACAAGTCAGTTGAGCAGTCACTCTCCTCCTCTTCTCTTCTCTCCTCCCCTACCGCCACCACCTCTCTCACTCTCTAGAAACAAAAGAAGAAAAACAAAGTCTGGATAGGAGGTGACTTGAGCCATCAGATCAGTAGAATTCGGATTTGGCTGTCACTTGAGCACACAGGGAAGAGATTTCCATGTCATCTTGCTCCCAAGATATGAAAGAAAGTTCTTAGGATCATGTCAAAACTCTGATTTTGTAGTGTAATTTGTTAAGTCACATTCACAGTTGAGCTTAGAGATCTAAATGGACAAGTTTATTTACGCTTGCTTTATTCTGCAATTAAGTAGCATAAATCATCAAAATTGCATCATGCAAAGGGATGGATTCATTCACATGGGGACAGAGTTATGGAGGATTAGAAAACTACGCTTTTTTTTCTACTGAATTCTCGCGAAAATATTTCTGGGATTATTATCAATATTTGACCTTAAGTTTACAGATTTTTCAGCATCCATCCATTCCTTCGTTACAGGTTACCTATGACCTTCCTAGTTTACAAGTCTTTTAGGAAATTACATGAAGAAAATACAAAAGGTGCAAAATCTCGTTCTATCTTTTAGTTTCTTGAACCGACTTGGATCTTGCAAGTGGTACAGTTCAGTAATTTAAGATTCTTGCATCTGGTGTTCACTCAACCTGAGGCGCTCAAGGGAACTGAAACCCTCCCCCAACTCCGTCAGCTGTTGCATTTGGCTTTTGTGGGCTAATGGCAATCCATAGCAAAGAGATTATTATGGCAATGAGACCGGACCAAACGAACACAATGGTTGGGGTCTTTCCTCTTCTCCCCATCAAGCCCTTGGCAAAAGGATACAAATGAGCCAACACCCAGAAACTAAAGAAAGCTCCACCAACAAACTTACTCCACTGCGGAACTGTGCTATAAATCGTCCTTATAAAAGCAAAGGCCATGGCAATTATGTTTGTCATGGCAATAACAATGGGCATAATCATCAAAGATGTCCACTTTACAAGATACAAGTCTGCATAGATATCGTCAACTTCATCTCCTGCAGACTTGGAAGTCAATGTGAAAGATATCTCAATTCCTGCAATCACCTTGAGAAGGCCTTGCATGACAGCAGCAAAGTGGGCACTGGTTCCAGAGATAAGCCAGAACTGTTCGTTCCTCCACCACTCTTCCAACTCTATACCAGACCATTTCACCTCTAGAATAGCCAGAACGACGAGGCAAATAGTTATGAGTAGCAAGTAGATTAAAAATGCAACGTCCAGAGTTTGGACAATGAAGTATCCGGAAAAAAGTGAGAGTGCAGGGAGAAAGCAATAGACGATCAAGAAAATCGAGGTGAATGGGTAGATGCCAACATTAAGATAAGCAAAGCGCTGGAGAAGTTTGAGACGCCTACTGGCCAAAAAGGCATTGTTTCTGGAGAAGAAAATCTCAACAGAGCCAGTAGCCCAACGAAGCACCTGGTGAAGACGGTCAGTGAGGTTAATTGGAGCTGAGCCACGAAATGCATCGCGCTTGGTTATGCAATAGACAGAGCGCCAGCCACGGTTGTGCATTCTATAGCCTGTCACAACATCTTCCGTGACTGAACCATAAATCCAACCCACTCTGTCCCCCCATTCAGTCTTGTCCTCATACCTAATATACACCAGCAAATAATAATAAGATAGAAGGTGAATATCTTGTAATCTATAGATATCTCTTGTTGTTGAGAACCAAATAAACAGTCACAGGCACAGATAATGTTGTAATCGATAGCTAGAGTTGATTGATCATTGATGAAATGAAAAGTTTATGATACCAGCAAGAAATGACAGACACAGCTTCAGCAACTGTAGTAGCATCAAGTGGTTCACGAGGGACCCTCAAAGCACCAGGAGGACGGCCATACTTGACAGCAGGATGATCAGCTAGCGGCCGGCCTTGGAACTCGGCAATAGGAATAGATTCAGCCAGCAATGTAGAATTCCCAAACCGCTTGGGTAGCAGATTGAAATCAAGATCAGGATCAAATTCGGAAGTTGCTAAGGGAAGCGTCTCTGAATCTTTCTTTTGCTCCGTCTTGTTTGTATTGGGTGGATCAAATCCGTATAAAGCAAATCTTCTAAACATGCAACCCGTTCCAACATAAACCGGGCCCTGTAATGCATAGATTCATGTAAGATCAATCCATCGCTGTTAATGTGTGTTTTCTTGTGATTAAAAATGGCAATAATTATATATATTAGTCTTAATTATTTCGTTAATTCTCAAGTACCTGAACACCATCAAGGGCACGCATGTTTCCATCAAAAAACACAGTATTGCGATTAGCATATCTATCATTAGGATCAATGCCTTCAAATCTCTGAGGGAACTGTATATAGCAGATATTTTCACCTCCTCTGTCCATCATGAAGCACATTCCTTCCCTGATAGCTTTGCAGTTGTAGATGTAGTGATCGCAATCTAAGTTGAGAATGAATGGACCATTGGATAGAACGGCAGATGCTCTTACAAGAGCATTCATGGCACCAGCTTTTTTGTTATGGTCATAACCTGGCCTCTTTTCTCGTGAGACGTACACAAACATAGGTAGACGTATATCCACATCTGTGAAGTCTATCATCTTATCATCCGTTCCTCCCATCAGTGGGTCAGGGCTAGGAGGCTTCAACATCACCTGCATCCACATGATCACAAATTAACATTATATACATATATATTATTGTCAAATTATTTAGAAGACAGGTTTATGATCGAGGAAATACAAAATGATCACGAAGTAGTTTAGTACCTGAAGAATTCCAGCATGGTCACCTTTGGAATGTTCGGCAGCTGGGGACGCCCAAGTTCCAGGCCAATGGGTGCCATCAGCCATCCATGTAGCTTTCGGGACCTTTATTGGCTCCAAAGGATCACCTCCACTCTCCCTTATGTGCTTCAACATCTTCATTTCCTCCCTTGCATTGAAAGCATCCGATCTCCTCCTTATAGAATCTGGAAGCCCATTGATCCTCACCTTGAATTCATCGTACTCCCTTTTCATCTTCCTTCTATCTTTGACAAAATCAGGCCTGCTCTTGTTCTTAGTTGGATCAACTTTTAGGTTGAAGTAGGTTTCAGGATTCCTTGGCTCAATATTATGTTTTCGACAGAATGGAACCCACAAATCAGCAAAGCTTGCTGCCTCGGCCATTGCCTCAAAAGTGAGGAGCGCACCTCCATCATCTGAGATATAGCATGCCACCTTCTCTACAGGATAATCCACAGAGAGAATGGAAAGGATAGTGTTGGCTGTGACAAGTGGTGGCTCTTTATCAGGATCAGCAGTGGACACAAAGAGGTCAACACCAGGGAGATCAGATCGGCCACTGGGATTGGAAGGCGATGGCATGTCAAACTTGTCACGGAGGACCTCAAGATCAGTGGACCGGTTCATGGGATGAAGTTTGGGAATTATATCCAGGATCCACGAGAAAGCAAACCACACTTCACAAACCACTGACATACCCCACAACCATCTTGCATCATCATTTGGATTCACTATTCGCCAATGCAAGAAGAAAGCCAGCACCACCATTCGAATTAAAATCAGCAACCTGCAAATGTGTATATATATATACACATAAGGAAATGTTGTACTAGCCTACCATTTTATCATTTTCATTTGTATTTGTATAATTCAGAAATGTTATGGAAAATGCCAAGATTTATGGATTATTTCCCGTGTGTTTAGTCTAAATATTCCATATCCTAATATATAGTTCTCCAGCTGCCACCACGGATGACAGCTTTATTTGGGCCTCGGAAAGCTGGATGGTTCCCTTTGGAAGCAATTTAGTATGGGATCATAACTATGGGGCTGCACTTGCATTACAAACTCAGTAAGAAACCACAGAACAGCACATGCCCCGTTTCTATAATAACTCCTTTTTATAGCAGTTCATACTAGTTTCCTCTAAATTAACTGGGACATTTTAGTCTTCAATTAATGTTGCAATTGTTAATTATAAGAGCAGTTTATAGTGAATTTATCCAAAACCAAGACAAAGATAGATGTAAGTTACCTGTAAGGGCTGATAACGGCTTGGGAGATAGGCTGTTCGCGACTGAGGGGCTTCCAAGGCTTATCCATATTTTCTAGGACGCCGCCCGGAAACTCTTCATCGCCATCATCGCCATACATGTCGTCTTGGGGCCAAAAGGCATTCCCATATCCGTAAGTACCTTGTGTCTCAAACAACCACCTGTTGTGATCGAAATCTCCATTTTGGTTTCTCTTCATCATTGTCATGTTATTGTGATCACCACCTTTACTTGGAGGTGGCAATGGCAGCGCTCCACTGGAAAAATTTGGTATTTCATCATCGTAATCACCCACCTTGTACTGTTCCTTGCAACCTGGACACAAACCGGTTTCTTTTTGGGCGTCCATGTAGCAATCCCTGCAAATTTTGAGCCTGCAAAGAAAAATTAATTAATTAAGTATGTTTCTGTAATTATGTCAAAACATGCATGCATGCTTGATGATTAATTATACCTGCATTCACAAGGTATGACATCATTTCCTCTCTCATCCTTCATGATCATGCCATCACAAGCAGGCATTGCACACGAAGAGCCCTTGGATCCAGCCATCTGAGGATGAGACACCTCCGATTCTATCACCTTGTCCATGAGATGGGCACGCGTAACGCTATTGAACCCGCCTGTAAAAAGAGAATTGGAAACGTATTGCTCTTCGGTCTTGACTGCCACGGACGTGTCCATTGGCTGATTGTCGGGTGTGAGAGGAATCTGCACCGTATAGTTCATGTAATCCCCACCGGATAGTTCTCCAGAAATATCAATGTCATCTCTTGATAGACTAACATAGCGACCGCTTGAAGTTCGTCTAGCGAACTTGACAGTTTGGCTGTTGGAACCACGATTTCCCTGCTGGGAGCTGCTGTTGTTAGTGCTTACTGGGCTACGTATGGCCTTCTTAGATGGTTGGGAAGATAGAGATGCCATTAAAACCAATTAAATAATATTAGGCTGCTGCTGCTGCTGCTTGCTTGTTTAATGTTTCTTGACTAATAACCTAATCGATGACACAATAAAAACGCACCATAACAACATTTGCGCCTCATCATCATCATGAATTTCTTGTATGAATGTATGTAATCATAGAAAAACTCACCAGAGAAATGAAAAGCCAAAGAGAAGAAGAAATTAAATCTTGGATTGGAGAGAATATATTGGTTTGAAAGAGGATATATACATATTTATATACGTACCTTTATAATTGCGTGCTAACAACTTATACGTACCTACTTAATTAGTGTGCGATGAGTTGAAGGGAATTAAGACAGAAAAGAAAGAGATGATGAGATGAGAGTAAAGGAATTGAAGGTTGAACAAGGATTAATGCATGGTTAAAGGTGGGTGGGAGGCACGTCGGAGTGATGAATATGCATGATAAGAAAATAATCGGAAGCTAGAGAGGAGGTGGAGGCGGGATTTATTGTCAGCGACAAAGTCTAAATATTATATTAAAATACTATGGATGAAGGAATAGGAAGGGATAGCAAGCAAGTAGTAGTGCAGGCACGCTTCAGCACACCCCCCTCCCCTCTCTCTTCCACGTTCATTTATATAATCACTCCTACATATGTATTTATTTTGTCGTAAATTAGGGTTTTGTTTACAAGGTCATATGTATATCAATAATTATGACAAGCCATTTGGTTTGTTGAAGGATTTATTAATTATATGCCTCATTGATTCATTTTTAATCCACATCCAAGAAATAAGCCTATTTCTTGCTAGCACACTCTTAAGTTAATTAATTATCAAGTGTTTTGTCACACGACCTGAATTTTAAATATATGATCAGCACATAGACAAGGTCTCTTTTTAGATTTTCATATTAATACGAATGCAAATTTACATACAAATTTTTTCACCTATATAAATAATACAAAGTTCTACGTAATATGATAACATAACTATATATAAAGGAAAAATATTAATCACAACAAAAGAAGTAGATTCTGAAAGTCCAATAAAAATGACCTGCCAACAAGTTATGAGCCTTAAAAAAAATGAGAGAGTGAATTCAATAACTCAATGACTTGATAACATTCAATATATACACACGAGATACGACAACAATGAGAAACACACACACACACACACACACACACACACACACACAAATATGACTTTAGGTTCTTACATGAAAGTTTCTCAAATAGATCATAACAAGAATAACATAAGGTGAGGATCGTCAAAAAATCAAAATACAATGAGCATGACGCTCTGTACAGTGAGATGATCAGTCATCACAGGTTGGTGACTCCCCTGACCAACTAGGGTTCAGATATAATGTGTACTAAGACTAACATTGCCCTGTTAGTATGGTATTCAAACTGGCATACCATAGATTCATATCATAATCCAACAAACAAATTCATATCTCAATGCTCAACTCATGACATCAATCAAATAAGAAACTATCAATTCAGAAGTATATAAGGGTTCATATTAAAGATTTAGTTTCAATAAGTGATCATGCTTAATTATAAATAATAAATAAATAACAATATAAGAATTACCAAGAAGCACTACCAGTTCCATATTACTAATTCAAGTATTTATACTAATTCTTTAGCAAATAAAAAATTATTCACTCATTTGACTCAAAAGTAGAAATAACACGGAAGTAAATACTGAAAGCAATCCTACTAATGTCTCACAAGTAGAATATCAAGATTCTCTAAACACAAAATGAGACATACTAAAAATGACTCAAAAATAATATACAGTCTATTTAACACACTTAACTTAAGGTCTAACTCATAACTCTATATGTTTATGAACCAAACCGATAGTTTTTTCTTAAAAACTCAAAAATCAAACGATTTCCTCGAAATCTAATTTAGAATAAAAAAAATCATAAAACTTGATAATAATTTACCAAATAAACATCAATTATTCATCAAACCAATCTGAAAAAATAAAATTCCAAGTAGGGACCATTCTGCAATTTTCTTAGATTTTTAGGAGGTAAATTGTAATTTTATCAAATTGGAAGACCAAACTGCAAATGTCATAAATTCATAACTATACTGAAATTTTTCCCATTTTTAATCCTCAAATCTGTCCATAATCTTGAATTATGCTCCAAGGATCAATTTTTTTATTTATCCAAAGCTCAAAGACTAAACTGTAAATTTCTAAAATTGAGGGACCAAACTAAAATTTTATCATCTTCAACCTTAAAATCATACTATCCAGATTTCCAACAAGAATGTTTCATGGTTTCTCAATACTCTTACACCCAACACATCAACTAAACCAATTAATCTTAAAATTATTATTAATAACAAAATCATTTAAAAATCAACCAATTAAACCATTACCCATAACAATTAATTCATAACATTTTAATCAACTCATCAATTAAACCCGAAACATAATCTTTGAAACCTTAATCTTCAACAAATTCAAAATCTTAACTAATAACAACTCTTATGCATATTAAAGCATAAAAATTACCTTAACAACTTATTTCTTTTAATTTTATTATTTTTTTTTTCTTCTCCTTTATTCTCTCTCTCTCTCTCTCTCTCTCTCTCTCTCTCTCTCTCTCTAATTTCATATCTCCCTTTCTATTTTTTTCTATTTATATTTATCAACTCATATGCAATTACCTCAATTCCTCTTATTTTTTTATACTTAATAACTATCCCTTTAAGGGCATTGTTACCTTTTCCTATCAATTCTTTCTCTTTTATATTAAAATATTACAATCTCCTCGCCTTATAAAAGTTTTATCCTCAAAACTTGATAGAAAGCTAAACATTTACCGAGACTATAAAAAAGATAAGGATACTCCTCGCACATCTTATCCTTGAGCTTTTATGTCACTTCCTCACATGAATGGCCTTTTCACTTCATCTTCACTAAAGCTATATCCTTCGATCTAAACATCCTCACTTGTTGGTTCACTATAGTTTCTAATTGCACTTCATAAGTCATATCATCTTTAAACTCAATTTGTTGAACCTTTAACACATAAGATGGATCCAATATGTACCTCTTTAGCATAGAAATATGGAATATCGGATGTATAGCAGACAAGTTGGGTGGCAATGCTAACCTAAAAGCAATTGTTACAACCCTCTTTAGAATAACATACAGTCCAATAAATCAAGGACTTTACTTGTCTTTCTTTCCAAACCTGAACACTTTCTTGGTTAATGATACCTTTAAAAATCTAAGCCATGCCTCTTCTTCATTATTCACGTAACTCTTTTGTACTCTAAGCTATCTGAAGTTTCTTCCTAATCACTTTTATATTCTCTGAAGTAATCTGAATCAACTCTGGTCTCATATGCCTTTTCTCACCAACCTCAAACCAACAAATTGGCAATCTACACTTTCAACCATACAAAGCCTTATAAGGCACCATTTATATCATAACCTAATAACTATTGTTGTAAGCAAATCTCACTAATGGTAGGAACTTATTTCAAGATTTAAATAGTCCTTTCAGACTGACCATCTGTCTAACGATAAAAGTTGTACTCAACTGTACTTTAGTACCCATAGCTTCTTGAAACTTCATCCAAAATCGCATTGTAAACTGCAGACCTCTATCCGAAACTATTGAGATTGGCACTTCATGCAATCACACAATCTCGTTCATAAACATTTCCGCCAACTTTGCATACTCATAGATAATCTTAACTGGTAGAAAACGGGTTAATTTTGTCAACATGTCGACAATCACTCATATCAAATCAGAACCTTCTGACTCCTAGGCAATCATATCACGAAGCCCATAATGATTCTTTCTCACTTTCATTCTGAAATCAACAATAGTTGTAGTTGAGTAAATTGTAGAGACAATTGGGTTATTTAGGACCCACCGTTAGAGTTATTTTTTATCTTATATTATGATTTTATTGAATCCAGACTTTCTTATTTAATATAGTTTTTTTTGTGTTTAGCCTCGATTTTTACAAAAAAAATAATAATTTTAATTAGTATTGTGTGCAGCAATAATAATATTATTAATAATAATACACAAAAATTGAATATACCAGTGCATCCTACTTTCATTGAGTATTTATAATTTTCCCACTTTCTTCAATCTTAATTATACTAAAGATCTCTTTAATTACGCGCGGGATGGAGTTTCTTAATTTCCATGGGTTATAATCAAGGTTGTCAAAATCACGATTTTGACACGGTACGGAACATGTAAACTCGGATCGTAAAAACAAATCGTAAAATTGTAAAATCGTAAGGAATTTTAAAATACATTAAAAAAATTTATGTTTCAAATAAAAATTCATGGGTGAATAATAGTTATCCTATACCTTTTAATTTTTGTTACTTTATAAAGTTTAATAGCATGGTTTTTTTGTAAAATTATTATTTTTAATTTTATAAGAAAAAATAAACTATAAAAAAAGTCAAGTTTAATTAAAAAAAAACACCTCACTAAATTTATAAACAAGAATAACCTGAGTTATTTGACAAACTAGTAAATCACGCTAGCTTAATAGAAAAAAAAATTATAAATTTAACTTTCCAACCATATTAATATTAAAAAAAAACAAAAATAATTTTTAAAAAAAAAGGAAAAAAAACTTATTTTTCAACTAAAAACAAAAAACTCAACGTGGAAAGTAGCAAATAGCAATTCATGTGAGAAGAAAGAACCACGGTTACCAAGTCAAGAAGAAAGAGCGCAGAAAGTTCATTCAAGGTAAAACGAAAACTAATACAAAGGACAACAAACCTGGCTTTTCCAGAAATTATTTACTTTTCCATTCAAAGCTACCCTTTACGTGGCTTTATTCAAGCCTGCCACGCAAGGAAAGTAGGAAAGCATGAAACTTTTACCCTGGTGCAGACAAAATGCATTTTCCGTGTAAAATCGTTAAATCAGCAGTGAAATCATGATTTCACCCGATTTTAACGATTTGACCTGATTTTGATTTAATTTTCAAGTTTTATAAACGATTTAGCATGTAAAGTCTATATCAACTCGTAAAAACATATGATTTTACGAGTTGAATCGCGATTTTGACAACCTTGGTTATAATAATGGATATGAACATAAAAATAATCTTGACCCTTGACCACCATTGATCTTGTGCATGCATATTATATTTGACCATTAACGTTAAGAGAAGATTAGAATCCGACGTGACACATGAGATCAAAGACTAGAAATCCATGAGGAAGGAGCAGAAGACGACCGAATATATATATCATCATTCCACTCAGTCCACGCACAGGCACAATAATAATTAATAATAATAATAATAATAATAGAGATGATGCCTTGCACAATCAAATGAAATGAAATCAAAGATGATGGGTTACCACTATCTATAAACAGATATCCCATAATGTAAAGTAATTGCCTTTTAGAGCTCCTTGATTAATTGACTACTTAGTGCCAAGGTTGTCAATTCCGTTTCGGTAGGTGTTTCGTTTTTTCAATTGGAACGGAATGCTTCAGTTTCGGAGTGTTTCGGCGTGCCGTTTCGGGATTGTACTGTTCATATATATATATATATTCAACAAACATAATTCAAATTCAAGATAAATTAATTATAAATTATGCAATACAAACACAATGCCAAACAAATATAATTTTAAAATTTAAAATATTTCTAAATAGTCAAGATTAAATAGATCTTTAACTTAAAGTAATTCAACTTAAACAAAATATCAAAATATTATGAAAGTAAAATGTTTTAACACAAATATTTTAAATATAAAGTTAGGTCAATGTTATTAAGGCTAATGAAATCTAAAGCATCTCTTGTTTTGCTCAAATTCCTATAAAGTATAAACATGAAAAAAACAACATGAATATAAACCATATATATTAGTGATAAATCTAATTTTAAAAAATTAATATCATTGTTAATGAAAATAGTAATAATAATTTTCAATGTTATTACTAATATCATTGTTATAGAAAATAGTAATAAAAAAGAGCTTTTTATAATTGGGTGGTTTAATTAATTAAATTGAATAAGGTTCAATTTGATTCAATGGCTTTTCAAGAGCGGAACGGAACATGTGGAATGGAACAGGAACGTTTCGGGCGGAATTTAGCCGAAAAATCCGGAACGGACCGAGATTTAAAATGAGATGAAATTTGTTCCGTTTTGTTCCGTTTTTTGAATTGGTATGGAATGTTTCGGCCATTCCGGATGAAACGGAACGGAATTGACAACCTTGCCTTTAACTGTCTCTTCTTCTTTCTTTTCTTTTCTTTTTTCTGTTTTTTTTTTTTTCTCTTCTTCTTTCTTGTTTTTACCGGGAAGAATGGCGAGTGGTCCAGGTCAAATGATTCCTCGCTTTTGATCAAGTCAACTTCACAGCCTGCTGCCAAGATTGACAAATATTCTAGCGTCCTGGGAGTATATGTTTTTAAAATGTTTTTTTAATTAAAAATATACTAAAATAATATTTTTTATTTTTAAAAAATTATTTTTAATATTAACACGTAAAAATATCTAAAAATACTTAAAAAATATTAAATTAAATTAATTAATTAATTTTTAAAAAAATATTTTTGAAAAAAAAAAAACAAACAGATGTATCTATCTTTTCTTTGCTCTAGTTGTTTATGTACTCATTTTTCCAATCCCTTTTCTTTCCTTTGTATTTCCACTCACACACTTATATATTTCTTGTCCTAATTCAATGGTTGTTAATAATTTTACTCTGTCGTTCCTCTTTTGTGTGTGACCTTTTACCAAACTGCTTTGTAGTGTTGTAATAAATCGACTACAATCATAGTGACTCTGACCTCAGCCCGTAACAGAGAACAGGGGGACACCCCTCCACTTGCCAAACTTCACGTCATATATAGAAAACCATCCCTATCCTATTATTATATATAAATGTAAATAAGATATCAAAAATAACGAGAATTTTCCATAGTGTTATTAAATGCAAACTTAATAATTAATAAAAGTATGACTTTTGATACCGATTAATAAAAGTATGCAAACTTAAATGCAAAATTAAGAATTTTCCATAGTGTGGTTTAAATGCAAACTTAATAATTAATAAAAGTATGACTTAGCTTTTAAAAAATTTCAAGATGATAATTAAAAAAAAATATTAAAACAATAACATATTAGATTAATATTGGCCCTCTCACAACCCGGGTCATGAATTCTATTAGGTTTAATAAATTTTTTTATAAATTAATTTATTTAATTATATGATAAAAACATATACTTTCAAAATTAAACACCAACCTAAAATATAGACACTTATTTGAGACAATTATCCCTAGAAAACAAACAAAAATCAATAATGCAGTCTATTTCCCAACCAATTCAATATTAAATAATAAAATTAAAAAGAATAAATTTTTTTTAAAAAAAAAACAAAAAAAAACATATCATATCATTGAGTAAACTCGTCAAACCTGTGAATTGGATAAGTTAGGCTAGTACGTCTAACCTGTGAACTGAGTTATGAAATTCATTAGGATTATAATTTGTTTCTTTTTTCAAAACTATTTTTTATTTAACTATATTATAATAAAAATAGATGGTTACAAAATCAAACACCAACCCAAAACCGAGATTGTTTTTAGATCATGACAACCTTAAAAAAGTAAAACAAAACCAATTATGAAACTGAATTCTCAATTAACCCAATATCTTAGGATGAACAAAAATAATTTAAAAAAATTAAACTTGTTAGACCAACAAACCAAGTCAACCACCCAATCATGTGAATAGGTTCAAGGACTTTATAAAATCTAATAACATAGCTTTTTTAAAAAACTATTTTTTTGACTATAAAAGAGAAAAAAATTGATAAAAAAATTTAATCCAATTAAATAAACAAACACCCCCACCAAACTCATAAATCATGGCAACCTAGGTTACCCTGGTAAAATATGTTAACCTTATAGAAAGGTAAAATAAAAAGAAATAAATTATGAAGTCAAATTTTGTATAATCCCAATATTAAAAAATAAAATCAACAAAAAAAAATTTAAAAAAAAAATTCATATCAAAAATTTTAAAAATAAAAGAGCAAAAAAAAAAGAAAGCAAAACATTGTTAATTACTATTGTTATTCACAGTACAATATGTGTGGGTGAACAATGGTTTCCTCACACCCTTTAATTTATGTTACTTTATAAAATTTAATAACATGATTTTTTTCTAAAACTATTTTTTTTAACTATATGAGAAAAAAAAATAGACAATAAAAAGTCAAACTTGATTAAAAAAAAAAGACAACCCACCAAACTTGTAAACCAGAGCAACTTAGGTTACCTTGGCAAACCTATAATCCATGTTAACCTTATATAAAGATAAAAAAAAAAAAAAAAGGCAAATTGCAAAGCTAAATTTTCAATGATCTCAATTTAAAAAAATGAAATCAACAAAAATAGATTTGAAAAAAAAATCATAACAAAAATTCAAAAAGAAAAAAAGAGAGAAGATAAACACTTTGGATTACAAATTTTTGTTGGGTGAATAGTGGTTTTCCCTACTTCCTTTAATTTTTATTACTTTATAAAGTCTAATAACATGATTTTTCTCTAAAACTATTTAAAAAAAAACCCATCAAATCCATAAATTGGAATAACTTGTGTTACTTCGACAAACTTGCAAATCACGCTAACCTCATTGAAAGAAAAGATAAAAAAAAATTACAAAGTTAAATTCTCAACCATCTCAATATTAAAAAAATAAAATTGACAAAAATAATTTTAAAAAAATTCATAACAATAAAAACAAAAAGGAAAGGAAAAAAAAAAGTGGTTCAAGAAAAAAAAACAATATAAAGAAACACTATAACCACAATATTTTATAAAAAAAGATATATTGTTTTCCCAACATGTTTTACCTTTTCTTATTATATGTATATATATAGAAGTCATCATTGAAATCGGATAAAAAAATTTAGATAGAGTCAATAAAAACTAAAGAACACAATAAAAGGAAAAATTAATTAGACAAAAGGATATAAAATAGAAATTAAAAATTAAAAGAATGAAGATGAAAATTAAAATAAAAAAATAGAACTAAATTTTTTGGATTAGAAGGTTAAATTAAAATTAAAAAATAACTCAAACAAATAAAATTAAAAATTAAGAATAAAATTTTAAAAAAAAACACTTCATCATAAACTTAGATAATTAAAAATTAATAAACCTTTTATAAAAAAGTTAAAGAAGAATCACTTGGTTGTGGGTGGCAGATGCAAACCTAAAAGAAGGTTGTTGTTATGTATTCTGTGATGTGGATATCAAATCACAAAGAATATACAGTGTATGGACAAAAGAAACAGGAGATGAGATTCAAGTATTTAACGGGCTGTAGAATCTTTCATGAACAAGAAGAAAATCGCTTTAAATGTTTGGATAATTTTACACAATTTTCAGAATATATTTCTTAAAAGAAAAAAATAACAACAGAAAGAAAGAACGAAAGAGAATACACATTAACATTTTCTATGCTGGTATCCATTTATTCTGTTTCCTTTCCTATCCTCTTTCTTTCTCCCTGTCTTCTGAACTGCCTAATCGACAGATCATCATATGACTCGATCGTCTTATGGATCTCTGCACCGTCCCAGGGCATTCTTGCCTCAATTTTACGAAGAAACCTTGGAAACATCTTTCTTTGACCGGTTAAACTTCATGTGGCTACTGACAAGTTGTCCAGCTGCAATAGCGGACATGAGGGAGAGCTCTGCAGCGAGAACAGAACCAGCTACAATGGAGGCCAGAAGCCTTGCGTTTGCTCCCGGTGTCTCTTTGCTAGCACCCTTCACCCCAAGCAGGTTCAAGCATGCTGATTGGGATGCGAGCTGGGTACCTCCTCCAACTGTACCAACCTGAAATGATACGTTATATAAGCAAATTAGATACCAACCACAACATCTGACAACCATCTAACAATTTCAATTGCCATGTCTGATTTAAAGAGCACAAGCGAGTAAGATAGGAATTATCAATGTGAATTACCTCAATGGAAGGCATAGTCACTGAGACATGAAGATCCTCTCCGCCATTAAGAGGTTCCATCATGGTAATGCAGTGAGAACTCTCTACGTTCTGCGCAGGATCTTGGCCAGTGGCAATATAAATAGCAGAGACAATGTTACTAGCTTGAGCGTTGAAGCCGCCGAGAGCTCCAGCCATGGCAGAACCAGTAAGGTTCTTGAGCATATTAAGCTCTACCAAGGCCCCCACGTTAGTCTTCAACACCTTCCTCACTACATCACCCTTGATGATTGCCTCGCACACTACTGACTTGCCTCTTCCTTCAATCCAGTTGACAGCGGAAGGCTTCTTATCAGAACAGTAGTTTCCTGTAAAGAGCATCATATATATATATACATATATATATATACATATATATATATATATATATAGACATCAGTTTCAATACAAATAACAACTGAACAAAACATGATCATAGAATCAAGCAAAGAAGCTAGCTTACCAGAGATGCCAAGAACGTCCATATCAGGGAAATCTTTCTGGAGAAAGTCCAAAACATTCTGAACACCTTTAGAAACCATGTTCATGCCCATAGCATCACCAGTGCTGCAGGAGAATCTCATGTAGAGATTCTTGCCAGCAAGAGCACACTTAATGTTCTGAAGTCTACCAAATCTGCTAGATTTGTTAAAAGCCGTGGACACAACCTCAAAATTGGCAGGATCCTCCAAGTAGAACTTCAATTGAGCAGCTCTTTTAGCAGTTCCAAACCTCACAACAGGTGCTCTAGTCATGGCATCTCTCAACAACACACTTGTAGCACCACCAGATAAATGAATCGCTTTACAACCCCTATTCGTACTAGCCACCAAGCAGCCTTCAGTTGTGGCCATTGGAACGGAGTACTCCTTGTCATCAAGCAACAAAGGCCCAGCAATTCCTACAGGAATCTGCACATACCCTACTGGCATCTCACAGCACTGCCCCAAAATAGACTCGTAATCAAAACCCTCCAAGGGCAATCCAGATAAAGACTTGCAAGTAATCCTCTGCAAAGCCTCACGCCTTATTGCCGCAGCACGCTTGCAATCACCCAATTTAGACTCGAGTGAATATGACGGGGTTTTTCCAGCCACTACAGAGTTGATAATCTCCTCATCTTCTTCATTTAAAGTGGTTGGAAATGGGATTTCATCGACAACCTTAGGCTTGAGGGGAGGAGAAGGAACCACGGCGAGTTTTTGTGGTGGTGCAGTGCAATCAAGAGCCTGTCCGCAGGGAACTTTGCAGGCATCTTCTTTGAGAAGATCTTCTTCATCTTCGTCGTCGTCTTCGGCAGCCCAGACATCAGGAGAAGGACGGAGGATAAGGGACTGAACGAAGTCGATGCCGAAGAAACCAAGCATATAAATGAAAGAAGCAACAAAGGCAAAAATAGCAACGATGTCGGAGAGAGTGACAAGATGAAGAGGAGTAGAATTGCGAATCTTCTCACGCCAACGAGTAAGCAAGAAATAAACAACGGAGAAGAAAACGGTGAAGAAGAGAGCGTTGGTTATATATAAAGGAAGGGGTAATGCATCTGATGCTTTTGGGCCAGTCAATGCACTACTTTCGTCGTGATCAGTTAATTTACGAAAGGGTTTGGTGGTGGTGGTCGATCGCCGACGAGTCCCCTCCATTATGGCGGCGGCGGTGGTGAATAGAGGAGGGAAGAACCGAGCGGCGGATCGAGAAATGAGAAAGGCAGAGAATAGAGGGAGTTTGTTAGTGTTGTGTGTTGGGTCTGGATGGATGGTGAAGCGATGGAGTAGAAGCGGGCATATATATACAACTACTGGTGGTGACTTTTGGATTAATATCTATCCTAACGCATCACGCTGATATAAAAAATAAAGACAACATGCAGTAAAGTAATTAAGAAGGGAATTTGCATGTGGCAAAGGAGGAAAAGACAAGGTCCCAATATTCCATTGCATGAGTCAAAGCTAGCTAGCTAGGTAATATCCTAGCTAGCTAGCGAAGTGGGTGCTTGTTTCTTGTATGTTTCGCAGCTGCTTCTTGATTTTATGGGACAGTACCGTTTGTGGGCTGCCGTTGCCTTACCACTCTCTTGGACCAAATCTCTCCCTTCTTGTCTTTATTCATCCATCTTCTCTCTATTCATAAATATCGGAGGGGCACTCCACGATATTCTTCAACGCTCGTGTTTGTTTTAACCATGGATGGATAGAGGGAGGTTGGTGGTACAATTAAAGATGCCAAATGTTGTTTTCTTCCTGGAATCGTCTAGCTATATATATATATATATTCATTCAAAACACGAAACAGATAAAAGCCGGGTCTAAGTACGTGCGTCCATGCAACGGAATTTTAGAGATCAAATTAGCCCTAGCTAGTTTAATTAATTTGCTGCTGGCTGTTACTTGAGACGTCCTGATATATATATTACAGCTTGCATTTTATCCAACAAAACAGGACCGATGGGGAGGGATTAAGCATTGAGTACTACGTAATCATTAAAACGTGTTCCCCTCCGAATGAACGCTCGTTAGTGACCCATCTTTTCTCTGTAGACTATTCTTCAAGGCCACACCATGCATGCATGCTAGGAAAGGGTGCATGAGCATGTTATGTTGCTCGTGATGGAGTGGTACTGATCCCAAACGGATTCCCTCTATTAATTATTGCCTTCTTAATTATTCGTGAGGCAAGTAGTACGTAGGAGAAAGTTCAACGGAGAAAAAACAATTATTTAATGCCTTTAGACGTGGTAGATATTATTATTAAAAACACTAGCTAGATTCATAGACGTCTGGGTGTTAAATTCTAAAATTTACATCAATTTATTTAATATATTATTAT
Source organism: Populus nigra (assembly GCF_951802175.1). Classification (NCBI taxonomy): domain Eukaryota; kingdom Viridiplantae; phylum Streptophyta; class Magnoliopsida; order Malpighiales; family Salicaceae; genus Populus; species Populus nigra. Next base: position 13,681,155 of record NC_084870.1, on the reverse strand, counting down.
CTTGATATTTAAAAATAATATTAATTTAATATTTTTTAAAATTAAATCATTTTTTTACTCATTATTTAAATTGTCTTTGAGTCAGCTAGTTTAGGTTGAGATATGATTTAATTTAAATCCAGTTTTTACCATAAATCTACCTAGAAAAATCATTATTCACGAAATGGGTAAAAATAGAAAGATTAGGAGATGATAATAGATATGATTTAAAATTAAATCAATATATATATATATTGACACACACACACCAATTCAGTAACTTTTGCTGCTATGATCGTGAGCTCTATCCAGGTTATGATCAGTACTTGCGAGGGTCAATTCGTCTCATGAGCTCTTACTGCATGCCATAATATTGAGCACTCAATTCTTCATCGATCGGGTACGTGGATCTATATGCTCTGGGGTGTAATTAACAGAGTCTGGTCATTACGCACAGAGGAAAAACAGGATTGCTTGTTCCTAACAACTAGCAATCAAATGATATTAACCCCAAGACAGCAAATGAGAACGACTCGCAGATTGCAGATTCGATGAGGAATAAAACCCTGAAGAAGTCTGCCACCAGTACCCTACAAATTGCATAACCCCATGTCATGTATTTCGCAAATTAATTAGATCAGAGGTTGGATCCATGCATGCATGTATCCAAGTTGATTGTATTATTACAAAATGCGACCATGACCACTGCATTCTAGTGATTAAGCTCTTTCCAGTTGACCCGTAATCAGTGGTGCTTGATGGAAAATGATCTCTCCTACTGTGATTTCACTCTTGCTCCTTCTTTCCATCATGCACTGGCTGGCTCCTCATGATCGACGACCTTAATCCTCCCACAAATTAAGTCCATGATATAGATCATGCATGCATGCCCTTCTCTCTTGTAAAGTCGAAGGAATTAAAACATAAAATGCATGCAATCCCCGCGGCATCCCCAATATCTTAATTCCTATGTATACAATATCTCTTTCGATTTAATTAAGCATGTTCAAATCCATTGATTGATTAAGATCGATTGTGTAGTATTTCCTCGTATATATGCCACATCCTAGCTAGGTGCTTGATATTCTGCATGCTCTTATAATAATTAAGCATATGCGAGGCGCCATGTTAACTGATTGTTCTGTAATTCTTCTCATCATCCGTTTTCTTGCCGTGAGACTTGGATATGGGAGGCGGTTGATGCATGCATTGCACTCAGCCATCCCATGGACTCGGTACGTATAATTTGTTTAATTTTTCATGGTCTTGGATACCGGAAGTATGCGATCTTTTTTAGAATAAATAAATAAATCCAAATGACAAGATGGAGGAATTGTTCCGTTGTTTATATATATATAAAAAAAAAGAGGGTGGACAAATGCGTATAGTACTGCAGTGGAGGATGAAGACCGGCATTTCAGTGGCGATGAGATAACTACGAATAATCGTGTTGAATAATGGCGGCCATTGATTTGTTCGATAGTATAGTTACATCCATACATACTGCACCAATAAAATAATATCAATTTGACATGCCAGGAACAAAACATGTCAAAACCATGAATGAATAAATTAAAGAGCAGTTGGTTTCTTAATTTGCAACTCTGGTCTGGTATACGAGATTAATTGAGAATGAAGATGGTAGAACTCCGTGTTTGAATCTGACCTAGCTAGCTAGCTAGCTAGCTGCATACATGATCCACGGTTAAAATGTCCAAGTATTTTTTTTTTAGTTTTAGATTAATATGGGTGTGTAGAACAGTTTGCGTGAATCTCGATTAATTCTACTAGCTTTAAAATTAAAAATTATATAAATATTTAGTGACCTTAAGATTTATAAGACTCGACAGAATAAATTTAAAATCTAATCAGTTAGATTTTTTATATATTTATATTACCACGTTTACACGCGTTGTTATTTTCTTGTGGTACTTACTGTACAATAAGAAAATAAGTAGGTCAACAATGACTTAAATATATATATATATATATATTATATACATGGAGACCAATGACCATCGATTAAAGTTCTTGCTAGCTTTTCTAGTCAATTTGTTTGAATACCAAATTAAAGCCATTCCCCCTACCTCAACTCAAGCAGGCAGGCAACTACTTGTTAACTACTGACTTGACCTTCCCCGCTTCATTCATTCTGCGACCACTTCTATCGTCCTCACATCACGTGTTTCGGAATAGGGTGTTAATTTCCTATTCTTCTTCTAGGGTTTTTCATTTATTTATCTTGCTTCAAAATACATTAAAACATTATTTATTTATTAATCACTCCATACATCATCATTACATGGAAAACAAAACATTGCCAAAAAGATTGCAATCCCAAACAGATCCCAAAAAGAGCTAGATTACGGGGCCCACAGTGATCACTTTTTTCATTCCCTAATTCTATTTATTTATTTATTTTGGAACTCGGACGTCGATTCTGGACAATAATAATAATAATTTAATCCGCTCGCCGAATCTGTCAAACCACCCTTGCACTTGTTGTCTTCAGTGACACCAGAGCATTCAAACACTCAAGAGAAAGGATGGTGGGGCTGGGAAAATAGAGGAACAGGATCTCATGAGCACCTTGTTAAGCCGATTGTGTTGACAATGCCCGTTTTCTGTCCTCCAGTTATTTTTAAAATAATTCTTTAAGAAAAATACAACAGCTCATCAAATCCTCCATGCAACACTAAAAAAAATTAATTTAATATTTATCCACTACAACCAGAACAAAAAAATTATATATAAAAGAAAAAAAAAAGAATATCATTATAGATTTGTTAGAGAGATCAAAACTGTGATTTGATGACGACGGCGACGACGGCATACATTAGCGTGCAAGCACCATAATGATTCGTCATCACATTATAATGGGGCCTATACATGATAGGAAAATATTGCTTAGAATACGCTGAACTTCTCCAGAGTTATGCTCACACCGTACAAGATCTACCAACAACGGAAAGAATTGTCGGGCATGGCCCCTAAAGGAATCCCTTTCTAAATCATTCAGTGCCCGCAAAGCTGACAAAAGCAAACTCGTCCTTGCTGCCACCTCTTCCTTCTTGGCCGCACCTAAAGGAAGATTCCAGTGCATCACCGTCTTGTTTTGCTGCACAGCCTCCGACCCAGCAGTACAGTTCAGATAAATCTGCAATATCTCTTCACACACCGCTGCGAGGTGCTCTTCTATGCTCAACGCCTCGGACATGGATCGATTATCCTTGAGCAAATCTTGGAGGAAGTCAAGATAATTCTCGTAGGACTCATTCTCAAAATGCACCATTGGAGGATCAGAGATACCCGCTATAGAGCATCCTTTCTGCAGTTTCTTCAGCAGGTTTGTCTCGGAATTCAGTTGGTGGGCATGTGATGCTATTGAGGTAAATATATCAACAAGGATTCTGACATTGGCTGCTGACAAGAATTGCCGGTTCGCTTTGTATAAATCACTTACAACCTGATATGATAAAAAATAAAAATAAAATTAATATAACCGATGGTCTATTGTGGTCTTTGTGCATGAAAAACAGTCCACGGGTCAGGCTACCAGTCTACCACACTGTTGGTCAAATCTAAATGGCAGTGGCTGCGAAGGGCTGTTTGCAAAATAATGGCAAGTAAAATGCCACCAAAGCAAAAAAAATAATAAATGTCAGACAATACTGAGTTTTAGAAAGAAGACAGGATACAATAGGGAATCTTGTGAAGAAGTTGTAAAATTCCCATCTTTCGATACTTCTACAAGATATATTAACAGCTAGGAGTGTTCAAAAAAACTAACCGAAAAAACTGGGAAAAGAAAAAATAACTGAAAAAACTAAATCAAAATAAAATACAAAGAAACCAATTTAAAAACAGAAAAAATCACTCAGTCCGGTTTGGTTTTGGATTCTCAAAGCTGAAACCAATTGAACGGGTTCAACCGAATTGAACCCAACTAAAAATAAAAGGGGTATAAATAGAAACTTAACTGAACCCTAAGACTTTTTTTTCCTTTTAATTTTTGTTTCAGCCGCCACCCCATACCCTCTCCCTCTCCCCCCCCTCTCCCTCTCCCTCTCCCCTTCCTGTGATTTACCTAATTATTTCATGTAAGCTTAACACTTGCAAGATGAACCCTGGCTTCAAATCTCCCATCCAAAGGCCTTTCATTCTGCTCTCTGCTGGGCAGACAGGCCAGGTTGAAGCAACAAGCTTCTGATAGAAGCTAGGCTAAAGCCCTTCTCGCTTTGTTCTACCAAATGAGAAAAGAGCCCGTCACTTACGATCGATGGAACGAGATACAGATCGCTGAGAGGTCAAGGGTTAATTAAAGGCTCGAACAATGGGGGAAGAGAAGATGACCGGAAGTCCAAGAAGGGTGAGTCAACTTGGTTCGGTTTGAACCGGTTTTCAGTTCGGTATGGGGTGTAATTTTTCAAAAATAACAACTACCGGTTCAGTTGGTTTTTTGGGCCAAAACCAGACCGTGAACATCCCTAGTTATAGCCCTGAACGAACAAAGCATGCAGTTTATACCAAAACATCTAAAATAATAACATTAACAGAAAAAAAAGAAAAAAAAGTAAACAAAAGGGAAATTTCTACCGGAGCCAGTAAAATTCATGAAGATTAAAGTTGCAGGCTGATCATTGGCATCTTTCAGAAAATTGGGTAACTACGTCTCTCTTTCCACACACACACACACACACAAATATGCATCGTGTATTTTTAACCTTTTGACGTGAGATATATATTTTTTGCAATGCGTACATGGATGCATGGACATCAAATGTAGAGTGCAAATGCATAATTTGTACACAAGCAAGTTTTTTGTCTGTGTGTAAGAGAGCGAGAGTGAGAGTGAGAGAGAACCTGCACAATAAGTAGCTGCACAGCAATATGACTCTTCACTCTTGAGATCACATATGCTGCAGTTTGCAGATTGTCATCCGGAAGATCATCATTTGTGAAGCCATGATCAGAAGACGCATCCACATCCGCATAAAGGTTAGGGCTTTCAGGCATCTCAATGTCATCCATGATTCTTAAGACCTTCATGAAACCTGGTAACAATGATGCAGCAGCCTCTTTCAGCTCTAGAAAAATCTCTCTCCATTCCTCTTCTGAAATCCTGCTGCCCAGTTCACCTGCTAAACGCAACAGTGAAGCAACCCCAGTGCTAGCAGGACCCTTAACAGGACTCCTAACGAATCCCATCAATATAGATACTATGCTTTGTAGTTGAGACCTAATCACATTGAAAAAGCTGACAAATAGGTCTACCAGACACTGGACAGCAACAGCAGAAGTTTCAGAATCCCATGTACTTCTTTCTGTATGAGGCGATGCTGAAGTTGACGAATCCTGATCTTTAACATCTTTCTTGTCACTGATACCACTGAATATGGGGAAAATAACAGAATTGAAAACAGTGATCCAAAATGAGCGTGAAAAAAGATGGCCGTGGTCATTGAGAATGTTAAATAAGACTTCTAGAGCACTCTTTCGAATAGCTGATCTGGGATCAGATGCTAATTTTGATAACCCTGCAACCGTAATGATGAGACATTTAGAACTTACAACAGGAGGCCTGCAATTCTTCATAAAATGAGTTATGCGTCCAAACAGCAGATTCGTATATCTATTCATGCACAAACAAGATAGCTGCCCTCCCATCTTCTGCTTGATGGTTATAAATAAGATCAGCTTATTCCCATTTCCCTACATGTAATGAGGGGCAATTGAAGGGGTATGTCGCATAATTCATTTTCATATGATCTGTACCTAGGGTGCTTAAAAACTTATCAATACATGCATGAATTGTCACGTGGGGTTGAAAGAACACAACACAATGGCAGAAAAAAAAATAAAGAATACAATTCTTGGATGTACATCCAACAACAGTAACTTCTAAATTCATGGATGCTTTTTTTGTTGTGATGGTGGGGGTGGGATAACTTCAAATCATAATAAGGTGCAGGTGTTCTGTGCACATGGCTGGCTATATGATATAATTATACGCAAGGGAGCCAAAAATGAATGTTGAGCTCAGCCATTCACATTTTCATGACATTATTGGCATGCAGGAGTGTCAAGCAGCATATGGCAAGTCTTTCCTTGAAAGAAGGTTACCTGTTAGCAAAGGAATCCAAAAGGACGCGTGATCATCTTTGTTGCTATGATTTTCTACATCCAAAGCAACCTCATCTATTATTGGGATAGATAGATCATCAACCCTGCTCTTTACATTGCAAATAAGTCCTCCATCTGCAAGTTTCAGAGCACAGAATCGGAGAAATGCAATTGCATTGAGGCTCACATCACTATTAAACCTGCTTTTTGTGAAGGTGGTGAGGCATCTAACACAGTCAGTGAAAGTTGTCCTCTCTGTCTCAGTTATATAAGGAAAATATTCCCGGACTATTTTTTCCATTGTCTCAAAAGCCAACAGGACAACATTCTTCCGCTCGTCAGATGCAGCAACAGTAAAAACCTGAGAAAAGAATATCATGGCATCAATGGAACAATTACAAAAAAGAATTGCCCTCCGATCAAGCATTTTAAAAGTTAAAAGAATTAGACAATTTAGAAAATAAAAACAAATGCTACCATACCATAAAAACACTTTTCCACCCAGATTTCACATTACTGACACGACTAAGGACCATCTGCGAAATACACCTAACTATTAATTCCCTGATCTCTGTAGAGCTGCTTTTCTGCATAACAATCACAAATGGCCTCAAAAATTCATTCTGGAAGTTGTAATTTGCCAACTCCTCACGCTCTAAAAATTTCATAGCAAGTTGTCTAAGAGAATCCATCACAAAAATTGCAACAGAGAGATTTTCTGACAAGCCAACTGATACAAAGAAATCAGAAAGAACATTCCATATGCGGGACCAAACTAATCTGATGCGGTTCATATTATAATGCCTGCAAAAGGAAAAAAACATAATGTCTTTGATACAGATCCTCATGGAACTTCACGTGGCAATAAAACACTCATAAGGAAAGGGAGAAAGTTCTTACGCAATTTCTACGATTTTTGTGAGGCTAAACACACGGGGATCTGTTGGAGACTGCAACTCAGATATTGAAACTTTGCAAAGAGCTTTCACAAAAGCTACTATTGCTTCACTGTTCAACCTTTGGCTATTAGCAAACACATGGTTCAATTCAAAATTCCCGATCTGGTCGAGCAAATTCAAATTTGAAATGAGGTTAATAATTTGCCCTGGAGTTACAAGCCCTGGAGAATTGACTCCAACAGTGGTGCTATCATATGAACCCCCTCTAACAACAGCCATCACGGCTGGATTCTGGAGAGTTCCCTTTTTCTTTAGAGAAGGATAACCCATTGACTTCAGTGCTTTTTCATCTGTTTCACCATTAGATGGAGTCAAATAAGAGGCATCAGGTGGTGCACCTTCTCCAAGCAGTTGCAGATGCTCCACACGGGAGAGGCAAGTTAAGATATGCTCCCAAGCATCCTGAAGATTGTTGCCATCTTCAATGGCAATTGATATTATTGCCTGCATGAAATAAAAGATAATGCATGAAAAAGTAGAAAATGTAAATGACTTCGTACAGAAATTGACATCAAATACATGAAGCCTGATGAATGCGCAGCTTTTTGACTTGTACTGAAGTAACTAGATCAATCCAATCCATTTAAGGCATCACTCTTTCTGTATGACCAGTTATATGCAGTTACAAAAAAAAAATTCTTCAGGGTTGTGCGTGTGCGTGGTGGTGGTTCTGGTTCGGGAATCCAGCTCTTGATATGATCTGGAGATCACATTAAAAATGCTCACCTTCACAGCATCTACATTTTTTAGCTTCATATCTGCAGCACAGTGGAGGTACGTAAACTTGGCCACAGATGTAACAAAAGCATCTCTCTGGGTCTGCATACCCATGACTGCAGTAACATGCACAGCACATTGAAACCCCTGTAAGCACTGAGAAGTAGCAAGCCTATCATCACTCTGATCAAGAGTCACGCTAAATGCAGCAAGCATGGGACCCCAGCAGACCTCAACCATAAACCTCAGAATTGCTGCATCTGTTACAACATGATAAATAGACCTGCAACATGAGAATCAAACTATTATTTTTTATACAAGGACTGCAATGTAACTAACATGTCTTTTATAATTTGTGACAGCTCAGGTAAGATTGACACAAAGCCCAAATTGGATAAAAGAACGCAGCCAGATGAAGAAAACTGTCCCTTCAGAGTAAGGTATATGATAATCATTCTCTGTTTATTACCATATCATAGATAATAGTTTACATAAGAAATTTACCGTGCCCTCTGTTGGCTAATTCCATCACAGTTAACTAATTTACCCAAGATTTAGCAAGCGCAAGCACGAGAGAAGGAGAAGGTCAAAATTATCCAAATCAGGCAAAGATTAAACCATCCTCCAGTCCCACAAACCCCTCACCATAATTCAAGCCCGGTTAATGGATCCTCTGCATTACTACTAGCCACCATTACCCTTCAAACCATTTGTCTCCCATTGAGAGTAAAAACACTTTGGTTTTCTTGAAAACCCCACTATCTTGTTTTTTCTCTAAGATTTTAGATTGCCAAGTGGCCCATCGGGGATTAAAAAATAACAAGAGATGTTTTAATGAAACAAAGGTCACCAAGAGTCATGAGACTAAGGTATAGGTTTTCAAACATTAAGTATTAGCCTATAATCACATTCAAAAACCCCAGGAATAAGTAATAATTTACTCTAGAAACAATCAACCATGAAACACGTTGTAACATAGCTTACCCTGATTTTCCTGACTTTGCTTTAAATTGCTCTTGGATACGCCTGATAAGAAGCCCATTTGCACCCAATGCCTTTTCCTCAGTCTGCTTCCCAGTAACTAGATTGAGTATACCATCTAAACCTAATAGCTTATTTAAGCTGTTTGCCTGCTTGCTTTGAGGAACTGAAGAATCAGCACTCATCTTAATTTCATTTTTCACAATTTGATCATAGAGAGTGCCCAGATACTCTTCAGGCAAATCCTTGCCATCATCAATTCCTCTGTTGTTCCGAATAAAATCAGCCTTGCTCATCTGGATGGCACCAGTTTCAGAACAGAAGTTAGAAGATAGTCAAAATCAAATCTACATTCATTTATGCATAATTGACAATACGATGCCCTGCTGTAGACAATTTTTTAACATGTGCTTTATATTTTACTAGAATTTGTTATCATGTGCTTTATATTTCTCCATTTGCATTTTTAATAATTTTCAAAGTCACAAAAAAATGACAAGGAAATTAACTGTGAAGATGATTTACCATTACAAAAAAGGTAATGTTATTACGCACATCCTGAATTATTTATCATCAAGTCTAATCTACTAATTCAACAAACCAAAATGTTGAAAATTGTCTGAAAATCATCCTGCAGTGTGGAATAACTATCAGGACCGAAGCCAAAGCACAACTTTTATCAACTTATCATAAAAAGGAGGTTGAAAAGCAAAATTCACTAGTCATGACAGTGGCCAGAGATAAAAGGGAAGGGGTTTTGCAAGCAAACCTTATCCTTCACCATGCTGTTATGTGCATCAGTGTTGAGCATTATCACAGAGTACGCAAGAACATAAGCAGTATCTGCACTGGTAAATGAATTTGGATTGCATTTACAATAGCGCTCAGCAAACTTTTCCATGATACGATCAATCTTCTGTGCCTCTCCAGGTAACCTGAAGCCCCGTAAGAAAAACCTTATTGCTTCACCAAAATCCATTTCTTTAAAGTTGAATGAGTCTACATAAGCATGCATGACTCTCAAACAAAACTCATCCCTCTCGCCCAAATAGTCACCAATCACAGTTTCATTCAAGCCAGTAGTGTTTTTCAGGAAGGTGGCAACTTCTTCAGGAGAACCGCCAACTTTTTTGGCATTTATCAGAAAATCGATGCCCTTGGAAGGTTTCCTATTGAATATGGAGACACCTTTCTGCATTTAACACGGTAAATTTGTCACCAAAGGGTTAAGCAGGCCCATTTCTTATAAAGTGTGACAAGGCAGGAAAAAAAATGGTGGCACAAGAAGTATACCTATATGATACTAATAAAAGAGCAACCAGTTAAATATCAGTACCCTATACCACATATGGCCATCCCTTGCAAAAGGATAAAAAAATGCCAACCTGGAGTTCAATTTTATATGCCCGTCGTTGTTCAAGGGTAGCAGCATCAGACATTTCAGAGTTCACTTCTGAATGCAAATCATAATCAGAGGCACCTGCATCTTCTCCATTCAGAGTTGAATGATTCTCAGTTGAAGTAGAACTTTCAGAGCTCTTAGGCAAATAAGAATCTCCAGTTCTCAACTTTTGATCCATCCAAGCACCCATTGACCTGATGATGCTAACCAAGCATTTCACAGATTCATGCCTAAAAGTAATATCCTGAACCGAGGACAAAGTTGTTGTTGAACCAGGAGGCGGTCCTAGAGCAGTTTTCAGAAGACCATTGACAATCCTGTAAATATCTGATGGAATTATAAGTGTTTTAATACATTTTTTAAAAATACATTACATAAAGAAATAACAATAGAGATAATAGCCAAAATAAAAGACATGGTATGTCTACAAACAAGAGAGAGAATCCACCAAATGAGGCTTTCCACTATCAATTAAAGAGATCTCATAAAATTCTAGGCCCATCATAGCATAAGATGACTGATTCATATACAAACTACACTATCCTTGTCTACTGAAAATTTACAAGCATTTAACCATTCAAGTTTCACAACTACCTGAACAGATGCATATAAATTGCAACTAAGACATGAGTAATAACAGATGCATATGTAATACCTTTCGTATATGTTTGGAGCATCCACATCGCAGTCATAGTTTATGAAAATATCAACAATGATCTGGGAATCCTGGCTGATTTTGTCCAAAAAATTCAGGACAGTCATTTTCTGTAAGAAGCTAGGCTGGTTAACATTCTCAAGTACTCGAAGGACAAGCATGGGAAAAAATATCCCAATTTCTTCCTTCAATCCAGATCTGAATTTAACTAACAACATCATAAAAATGGAGCACTGAAGCTGGAAAATAGCCATAACTGACAATGCAGTGTTCTTTATTAGTGACAAGCATAGGAATTGCTTAATAGTGTTGAGAAACCTGTACCAAATAGAAGAAAATGTTATACTCTTCACCAAAGAAAAAAGAACATGAAAACGGTGCCAAAAAATAGTTCATTTACAGCTCATGATGGAAAAATCAGAGCAATATATTCAAAATATTCATAGAAAAACCATATAGAATTTGTAAGATAGGAACTAAAAATTATAATAAAATGAACCAAAATAGAAAACAGCAAGGGCTTTCTACATTGAAATAAAATTTCATAGCTATCAGTAGACAATAATGATATATGCGTAATGGCTGGAGTTCAAAAAACTGTGACAGGATGCATTCGTGACTTGCCTTTCATTATTTCGCCAAATTGGACCTCCATTGTCCATGATCACCTTAAGCAACTCAAGAGATAAAATCTTCCCTCTCAAAAGAATTTGATCATCTGGGGTCTCCTGAGATGAGAACTTCATTGACAATTTGCAAATATTCCTAAAGAGAAGAAACCCATCTTCCCTAATCTCACTCCCCCCAACTTCAACACCGCCACTAACACCCACACCAATATCCGTATCAGCTTCACCGTTTGCTTCCTTATTGCTTAATTCACTTTTATGATCCCCTTCAGCTATTTTATCATCATCATCGCCAGCACCGGCACTACCATTTCGGAGTTCATTAGACGGTTGATTGTGCAGCAACAACTTATCATCAGGAACCCCTTCACTCGCTGCCATGACCTCATTAACAAAATTCTGACAGAAATGAATAGAACTCCCTTCATTCAAATTCTTATCAGTAAACTGTAACAATTCACCAACAGAAACCGTTTTAACATTAACATCCATAGAATCCTCCTCCACTCTAGTAAAAACAACAAGCATAATCTGTGCAAGTACCGATTTGGCACAGATCTGATTGGTCCCATTCAACCCACCAAGATAAACATTATAACAAGTTCTAACAATATGCACTAAACATTCACCGCGAATCAAAACACAAGGAGATCGAACAGCAGCTAGCAAAACTCTGAGCACAGAAAGCTCAACAGCTTCGTCGCCAATACCACAAACCTTACAAACACTCTCAATTATCTTCAAAATGATGAGACTCGAGGGGGTATGATTGATCTCACCTCGGATAAGGCCAGAGGAAAACAATTTGAAAAGGCATTCGAGTGCGGGATCGACGACCTTGGGGTAAGCAGAGTCTAAGGCTAGAAGAATGGGATTGAGAACGAGATTGGCATCGGAAGGGGAGAGGGAGAAGAGAGGAGAGTGTGAACTAGAAATAGAAATAGAAATAGAATCGGCGGGGAGTGATTCGAGCTTGTCGAGAACAGATTTGCAGGAGGAAACGAGGTGGGAGTGCTTCCTCCAGGCGGCGTTTTTAACGATCTTGTCGAGACAAGGGCCCAAGGCACGACCGCAGCTAGAAGGACCACCTAGGTTTTGTGAAGCTGACATTTTGGTGATAAAAAGTGATGACGATGTGCTTCATTCATTCATTCATTTGAGAGATGCAGATCTAGAAGTAATACTACTACCACTACATGTTTTCGTTGTAGGGAGAGAGATATTTGAATTGAAATGAATTTGGGTGAAGAAGAGAAGACGGTGGGATGGAGGAGGAGGAGGAGCTGATTGATTAATTACGGATTTGATGAAGGGCCGAGCCGAGAAATTGGGAAATTAAAATCTGTCTATAAATTAAAATCGTATTCATAAAAACACGTGTGACCTGCCCACTAAGTTAAATATTTGTTGTTGTGGGTTTATCACGTGCCCACGAAGTTAAATAAGTAAGCATTCGTCGCTGTTGTTTATTAGAAGAGGGGAACCACCGAAGTAATCCATGGCATGCCAATCATTTTTCCTTCCATCATTTTGTCATCAAGTAGCCTCTCTCCAATGCATGCTGACGACAAGTGCACGGTGCTTGTCGTGACTGGTGCAGGGACACCCGGAACTACTGCCCTCCTCCTACCTTCGTATCAAAATTACACGTTTATGCACCCTGCTTACTTCTTATTGATATTGAGCTCGATAACTGCGTGTCCATCCTCCTCTGTTCATCAGCATTCCTTTACCGCCAACTGGGATTCCACAGACCTGGATTCGGACACCTCGACTGAGGATTACTATTACTCCTGGCAGTCGTAGGTGGTGGTGCTGCTGCTATTGTTGGCAGATTGTGCATTAGCAAGCACATCTTTTCGTAATCGTGGCAAATGAATTGGGATCTCTAATGAATGAACGCTCGTGAGCATTATTGGATCATTAAAAAATGGATGTTCGTTTCTCAATTAAACACACAGATTTCTTCTCGTCGCATTCATTTTCAATACACATCGTTCACTCAAATATGGTAAGGTTTTTAAGCATCTAAAGAATTGAGTTCAAAATTCGCATATCAAAACTGGGGATTCTCAATTTGCTGCTATAGCTGCGGGTTCCAAAGGAGGTTGATCCTTGTTCAGTGCTTCCCAGTCTATTTCCCTCAGTACTCCAAACCTCTCCTTCAATGTCACAAACTCAGCTTGGGAAGAAACCATATCCCCAGTTCCAGCTTGATGGAGCAGGATTATGCTAGAGCCCATGTCAGGACCGTGGAGTTTTCCAGTTAGCAACACTCGGAGAGGCATGAAAAGAGATTTCCCCTAACATAAAGATGGGAAACAAATAGTGTTTATAGAGTTCAGAGACATAATTACATAAAATAACAGGTAAGATGAAAGCTGAATATTCAATTAGAGCACACCTTCAGCTTCATTGTTTTTCCAAAATTCTTTACCCACTTCTGCCAACCAGAATGGCCTTCTTCCAGGGCATTAAGGAGTTCGCCACTGTCATATGCAGCTAACAACCCGGATGAGACCTCAGAAAGCTTATTTTGTATCATAACTTTACCTTCAGGACTGCAGACAACGCAAATAAAGTCAGTTAACTATTACTACACTGATACCATATAAGAAATCAACGCCAGCAAATAATCCTATGATGAACTTGATGAAATCATCAACCAAAAAACTTATCAACCAACTCCTGTTCCACACTTGGAAGCAACTCGAAAGCTACCATGCCGGATTTTAGGACATTCATCCTTACCTCGAGTGAGCCCAGACATGAGTGCAACCAAATTTTTTTAAAAGCTTTTGTTGAAACATACAAATAATCCTGTCCCGATTTACTTATGAGATACCATCAATCTACAGGTCACCACATGTGTTCATGAACACCTTTTATGAACTTACAGAGCACCAAAGAGTTACTCAGCCCACTTGCCCAAATATAATACAATCTCAAAAGCCTTTTCAAGACCTACAGTTGACACTATCTCCAGTCTCTGTCCTTCGGGAGAATGATGATTCATAAAAGTAAGTTGATGAGACCAGCAAGCCAAGCGCCCAATTACAAAAAAAATTCAGACCAGAAAGTTATGACTATTGGCAAATAGAATGATAAATATGTAATGTTTAAGAGGGGGAAGTTTGAGAATCACCTTGATAAAGTAGCATGTAAGGGATATGATAGCAAATTTGATAGCACTTTGTCTGAATCAGTTACCAACTCAATCCCATCCTTGAGAAGCAGAACTGCCTCCTGCATGCACAAAATTATGCCATTACTATCATACACTTTCCTATACATGACTAAAATGCAGAGTCGTCATAAGGGGAAGTTCATGTGAGGAGTGGGAAACTTGAGCATGGCGAAACAGCTCTACAGATCTAGAAAAATAGTATCCCGTTCATATCTCATTTTATAACATACTTAATTTGTGACAGCATCTTTCTTTTTTATGGCAATTCAGCTACTACATTTTGCTTAAATTCCATGTTGTGACGGCAACAATTGATCAATGACAGATATTTCCAGGTAACACTGAAGTTGAAGAGAAGTGCCACTTAAACCAATCTTCATAAGACCAGCATTCAGCTAACACAGGCTATAAATGTTTATGGGAATTTATATATAGCAGTAGAACGCATGTCTTACTTCTATAAATGGTCCTTCTGACTCTGCAAGAATGCCACTGCTTTTCCAGCGTTCACCAACAAGTTTATTCAGTTTATCTGATGGAAGTGCTCTTAAATGCTGGCCATTCATCCACCTTTAATTTATAGAGATATACAGGGTTAGCTTGCTTGCTTAACATTTCACTGCTTCACAAAAGGACTATATTTCTAACTGCTCTGCAATTCATCAATCTTCCCGGGGGGGGGGGGGGGGGCCATGGAAAATTATTCCAGAATACAAAGAGAAATACAAGAACATGCACGCAATTTAGAAGCCACTTCCAAGGGCATGCAACATAATCAGGGCATCCTAGCCAAAGTAGAGAAGTACATGCTCTATATTTATAGCAACTGAAGTGACATGCTTACCTCAACTTGGTAGAATCAAAAACAGCGCCGTTTTTGTTAACACGACCAATTGAGAATTTTTCAACTGTTAATTGAAGTTCAAGTAAGATACTGTTATGAAATACACCCAAAAAAACTACATGCAAGACAGTTTCATAGAATGATATGTGATGAAATCACTGACCAAGTTGCTCAAGGGTAAAAAATTCATTTTCTGTTCCATCACCCCAACCTAAAAGTGCCAAGTAATTCACCATTGCCTGGGGCAGATAACCCATCTCCCTGTACTGTTAAAAGTAATTGTTTCAGATAAACAAAAAAAAAACAATGCGCCCATGCGATCGAAGAATTAATGTCCACATATTATACCTAAGCAATAACCAAAGAAACGAAGATAAGCAGCAGTGACCAATAGATACCTGACCCACTGAAGTTGCACCATGTCGTTTTGATAATTTACTTCTATCAGGTGCAAGAATTAAAGAAACATGTGCAAAGTGAGGCATGGGGAATCCAAGGGCCTGTGACAAAATTCAATAGATAGGCCCCATATTATTCAAAGAAGATGGGTTGCCTTGAGGCAATGAAAGAATCATTTCTGTACATTCAAGATGGTACACAATGATACCTTGTATATTAGTGCTTGCCTGAGAGTATTTGGTAAATGCTCTTCAGCTCTGAAATTCAAGAGTTAACAGTAAGATGACAAAATATGCCAGACAGAACCCACAAACAAAACAATGGGGCCCGGAATGCAGTAAGCTAGACAAATAAAAGCACATATATTATCTTCAAAAATTTTGATCAGCTAAAATAATCACCTAATAACATGTGAGATAGCCATGGTAGCATCATCAACAGTGACACAAAAGTTGTACACAGGTTGTCCATTGCTCCTCATGATCACAAAATCTCCAAGTGTGTCATAATTCCAACTAACCTTCAAGACACTATCAAATAAAGTTAGAAGCCCATAAAACTAAGAATTTCATTAAAAAAAGGAATTGGCAATCTTGAATGATGCTAGGCATGCCCAATTTGTCAATCCAGCAATAAAAACTCGAGCGGTAACCTGAACCTTCCACCCCTTTCTCTTTATTGCTAAGTCATGTAGACACAAAAATGCAATTATAATCATTCTCAAGTACACATATAAATTAGATGGCTTATATTAGATGGCAATGGTAAGAACATCAAAATAGAAGATTGATTAAACTTACCTCGCCCCGAATAAGATCATTAATTGTCAAACGCCCTTCCTTAGGGACACGAAATCTATACGTGTATGGAGTTCCCTTTGCCAGCTCTTCCTGTACTTCATCATCCATTGCATTAGCCCACTTTCCTGTGTATACTGGAGGCAGTTGCTTCAATTTTGCAATCTCCTTCATTTGCTCAAGTTCCTGGCGAGAAATTATAGCACAAATCTATTAGTTGAGCAAATATTGTGTCAAATCATCAAAAGATCATAGCTTTTTGTCTTTGGCCTTACTATTTTTTAATCACCATCCCAAGAACAGATCAGACGAGACTTAATTGCATCAGATCTCTAACTTTTTTTATTAAAGTTTATTACATGAGATCTTTCCATTCCATGCTCCATTTTATGAGCAAATAGTAATACTCGAGACTAGATAAGCATTGACAAGGAGAAAAGCAATACAAAATACAGATTCTCACAGATAAGGAACAATAGCTACCTCATTAGAGCAGAAGCAGCGATAAACATGACCAGATTCTACAAGCTTCTCAGCATGATGCTTATAGAGAGAATTCCTCTCTGATTGCCGATATGGACCATAGTCTCCACCAACCCCAGGACCTATGAAACAATTACAGGATAAGAGTTCTGAGAATTTAATTAGATGTTCCACAATTGACAGGTGCCATAGAATGAAAAAGAAAAACACAAGTGGCAACGTAAGACTACCAATTAAAACATGGATGCTTAGGCAGATGAGATTCATTTGAAAGAAAAAAAAAACCACAGTTACAGGTATAATTGCATCAATTACCTTCATCCCAGTCAAGACCAAGCCAGGAAAGATCCCGAAGCACTGCCTCCTCGGATTCTTTAGTCGACCTCTCCAAGTCAGTATCCTCAATCCTCAACACAAATTTCCCGCCTTTAGACCTAAAACCAAAAAAAAGAGTGATAACCCATTTCATCTACTCAACTTGCAAACAAACAAATAATTAAATTAAATTAAAAAAAGAGAGAGAGAAGGAAGCCAAATCACCTAGCGAAGAGATAATTAAAGAGAGCAGTTCTAGCACCACCAACATGGAGGTTTCCAGTAGGCGAGGGAGCAAAACGGACTCTAACCTGTTCTTTTTCAGTACTAGCAATGGCAGAGACTGAAAATCGTCTTCTAGTTGGAAAAAGGCAAGAGACTTTGTGGTTGTAAAGGGAGGATGAAGAACGTAGAATGGGAAACGAAATTTCAGGGATAACCCTGATTCTTATCCATGGCGTCCCTGCTATTATACTATTCGCCATTACTTTTTAGTCCTGATGATGATGATGGATTGATGATCCACGGAACACGAGATAACAGAGAGGACATCTCCTTCCGGCTGCTTATGTACCACTTTTACCCTCAGCTATTTCTTTTTTCTTGTTATTATTAATTTGTTTTTAGAATAACGATATTTTTATTATTATTATTATTATTATTAACATCTGTTATTAACATATGCTAAAACAACCGTTACTTAAAAATTTGTAGGAGATAAAAAAAAATTACCCTCAGCTATTTTTTATGTACCACTTTTACCCTCAGTTATTTCTTCTTCTTTTTTATATATGAAAAAGAAAATTTGAATCAATGAAATTTTTTATATTGTATAAAAGTTAGATAATGATAATTTTTTTTTATTTAAAATTAGGTTGAGTTGAATTTCTTTTCTCTTAACATTGAGTCATGTTATCATCAGGATCAAAAGGTATTGAGTTAGGCCTAAATGCTATTGGATTTGGTTGCCAAACTAGATTGTAATAACATTTTATACCTAAAAAATAACAAAGGCAATGCCCTTTAACACTACAATGTTGTCAATAATGCAATAAGTCTATGTCTATAATAAATATATAGTATTTTTCCTATGTCTTTTAAAATATAATATAATATTTAATATACCAGAAATTCATATTATGAAATAAAGTTATAATTATATAAAACTCTAAAAGTAATTGTGAATTACTATAGAGAATTGTATCATAGCCTCTCATTTTACATAGGACTAATTTTATTTTATTTTCATTTTAATTCTCAAAAAAAAAATCTTATGGGTTCACAATCTTGTGGTTAAATTAAAGGATAATTACTTTAAATTTATTGAGAAATAACAAAAAAATCAAAGTAAAAAAAACATGGAAATATAAGTAATGGATTCAAAGTTCGGTAAAAAAAAGCACCTTAGTATTCATGCTTTTGATATTATAAACTTTCAGTCATTTTATTTTTGAAAATCTTGTTTTTGTCAACAACTTCTCTTTTTATTTCATGATTTGAAAGAGAATGAGAAAACAATCGAATTCTAATGATTGAGAGAGAAAGTCTTAATTGATGCTAATTTCAACTATGAAAATGTTAATTTTAATGTTAATGAATTTTATTTAATAATAAATTTTTTATGTGTTCTTTGCCTCACACCCTGCATGATATAACATTTATGAGCTCGATAAATTTTTTTTGTTCTGGGTTGATTTTGGTTTATTTGGTGGATTTATGGGCTGTTTAAACTTATATAAAATTTTATCAAGATGTTTAGGGTATTTTTACAAATATTTAGTGTAAAAAATGAATTAAAATGTTCCATGTTAAAAAATCACCGACCTTGATTTTTCGACCACTATCATACAAGGTTGTCAATTCCGTTCCGTTCCGTCCGGAATGGCCGAAACATTCCATACCAATTCAAAAAACGGAACAAAACGGAACAAATTTCATCTCATTTTAAATCTCGGTCCGTTCCGGATTTTTCGGCTAAATTCCGCCCGAAACGTTCCGGTTCCATTCCACATGTTCCGTTCCGCTCTTGAAAAGTCATTGAATCAAATTGAACCTTATTCAATTTAATTAATTAAACCACCCAATTATAAAAATCTCTTTTTTATTACTATTTTCTATAACAATGATATTAATAATAACATTGAAAATTATTATTACTATTTTCTTTAACAATGATATTAATTTTTTAAAATTAGATTTATCACTAATATATATGGTTTATATTCATGTTGTTTTTTTCATGTTTATACTTTGTAGGAATTTGAGCAAAACAAGGGATGCTTTAGATTTCATTAGCCTTAATAACATTGACCTAACTTTATATTTAAAATATTTGTGTTAAAACATTTTACTTTCATAATATTTTGATATTTTGTTTAAGTTGAATTACTTTAAGTTAAAGATCTATTTATTCTTGACTATTTAGAAATATTTTAAATTTTGAAATTATATTTGTTTGGCATTAATTAATTTATCTTGAATTTGAATTATGTTTGTTGAATATATATATATATATATATATATATATATATATGAACAGTACAACCCCGAAACGGCACGCCGAAACACTCCGAAACTGAAACATTCCGTTCCAATTGAAAAAACGAAACACCTACCGAAACGGAATTGACAACCTTGCTATCATAAACAAAATACAGGGAAAAGCTAGCGAGGCGTCACCTAACATTATTTTTCTTTCAAATTCTTTATAGAGCAGACAACATTACAAGGTAAAAAAAAAACAAATGGCCTCTTAAATGGACATATCTTTATAGATCAGTGCGGTTACACTTTCTAAATTAGTCAAACATGCTAGCCCGATTTGCTAGCCCTGTCAAAACTTGATTTATTTTATTTTATTTTTTATGTATATTTTTTAATATGTATTTTTTTAAAATGATTTTTTTATTTTCTATTTAAATCAATACTCATCCTCTCTCTATTTTTTTTATAGATTGTTCATCCAGCATCTTTCTAATAGTTATTATTTTTTAATTATTATATATATATAATTATTTTCTTGAATCGATTATTATAATTCATTTTTTTTATGTTTTATATAAATAAAATTTATTTTTAAAAATAAAAATATTTATCTTTGAATAATATTTTTAGTATGTGTAATCTTCCATAATATTTTTTTTATTTTATTCAATTAATTTAAAGTGTTTATTTATTTTTATTATCATATAATTAAATAAAAATTAATTTTAATAAATAATATCATTAAATATAATCAGGTAAATTTTCTGTATCGTGAAATCAAATATTTTGATTTAAATCCATCTCTTGATTTATTTAGTTTTGCCTTTAGTTATAGTTAATTTTTTCATCAATTGACATGAATACTTATTGATTTATTTAATTAAATGCATGCATAAAATTTTTTATTTACGCTTATAATTTTTTTATATTAAAAAACATGTTAAAAAAATATTTATTTATTTTTATTAAAAAATATAAAACCCTATATCAAATAACTAGTATAACTTGAGTAGTCTTAAACATTTATTTTATTCTATGTTGTTTTGGATTTTTCGAATAAAATTCAATATTTCTTATCTTTAAAGATTACTTTTAAAATATTTTAGGCACCCCCTCACCATTCTCAAAAAAGAAGAGAAAAGAAAGAAGTGAAGCCGAAACGACGACGTTCAATCTAGAAATACTAGCAGCATTCATACACAATTCCGATGGAGTAGCGAATAATTACTCTCATCATCATCATCTTCGTGCAGGAAGAGGAAGAGGATTAACTCGAAAGACGGCGATGGCGACGACGACACAAACTATTAGTAGCTTCCATTTCCTTAAAAACCCATGGACACCAACAACAACACAAACAATTCTTCGTCCAATGAATAGAACAATAAGAGCTGCTGCTAGTGTTAGAAGCCTAAATCGAAAGCCGCTCCAGAAAGGTAGAAACCTCAGCATCGAAGCCATCCAAACAATACAAGCCTTAAAACTAGCTTACAACAACGACAAGTCACTGCTTGACCAAGTCTTCCGTTCTAAATTCAGCCGATTGTTGAAGTTCGACATGACTGCAGTTCTTCGCGAACTCCTCCGCCAGAACCACTGCCTCTTGGCTCTCAAGGTCAAGTATCACAATTATTAGTTTTATTTACAATATAATTATATCCTGATTTTATTTTATTTATTTTATTTCAGGTTTTTGAGGATATTCGAGTGGAGCACTGGTACAAGCCAAAGGTGTTGTTGTATAATGAGATGATTCAAGTAATGGCTAGCAATGGATTCATTGAAGAGGTTCAACTTCTTTTTAGGTACCTGGAGAGTGAAATTACAGGTGATTTACAGTTTAAAACAGATGAATTTAATCAACTGTTGGCAACTCTGATCAGTTTTAAGCTGGGTGGACTTGTTATGGAGTGCTATGAATGGATGAAGTCTGTTGTAGTAGGGTGTGAACCTGATAGGTCCACGTTTAAATTACTTGTGAATGGTTTAGAGTCGATTGGCGAATTCGAGCTTTCGGTTGTTGTAAGGCAGGATGCTTACAAGTTTTATGGTGAATCCCTCGATTTTGAGGCGGAGGAGGAAGAGATAGCAAGTTGAGATAGATCAAACATTCAGGTTTTGAACTGGTTGATTCATCAGCAGTACAGTACCCTGGAATGGAATGCGTGTTCAACTTCATTTTGCTAACACCAGTTTTGCCATGCTAACTGCCAAGATGGTATATTGTTTCTTCATTCAATATATCTTAATGATCCATCCCTTCTCTCATTACCAATAGCTTGTGTTTTTCTTTTGCTGCTTTGTTTAATTTTGTCGGCCCTGTTGTAGTTGTAATATATATGCAGTAGAAACTAGAACAAGCCATTTCCTTTACTCTCCTTTTACTTTAGTATGAAAGTTGATGTGGTTGATTTTCTTTCTTTTGTTATCTATGTAGTCTCCTTTTCTATGATTACCCTTACAAAAACAAACCATTTAACTAACTGGAAATGTGAAGAGCACGATTCAGTGGACACATATATATTTCTATTTTCTCCTAAATGGATTGAAGGTGGAAATGTATTTAGCTGGTAGCTCACTTGCTCAGAAGGGTTCAGCAACTTGTTCTAGCCATGTCATATTTGCAACAGCATAAATTCACCTTCTTTGGTTATGCTTTACTTAGCTCAGTTTTCAATATTGGGCCTCTGTAGTTTTGGACATGAAACAAATGTTTCTCTCTGATTTCCCCTGCATTACATACTAGCAGTCGCATTTGATGAGAAAGCTTCCATCATTGTTGAATTTCACAGCTGTGCTTAATTGATAATCATTCTTGTAGAATCAAAGTAGCAAATCTCAAAGCATAGCTTAGTTCATAAAGCAAGGATTGCCTGGTAGAGAAGTCATGGTAAGAGATACATATCTTAACCTTTTCTTTTGACTTTTGAAGTGAACATAAACCTTAACGTTTCAGTAATTACACATTTCACGAGTTGTTAACTTTCTACTCAATAAAAGCAGGTAAAGAGAGATAACTGGGACCTTGTATTCCTATTTTTCCCAACTTTCCTCTACGACTTTCTTACCTCCGTTTGACCAAGTACCTACTTCTTCGCATAGCTTGGAGAAAGCAAATGGAAGCGTGAACCTATGCCCGACTCTAAAAGCCTCTCATACTAGAATTGCTTGCCTTCAAATATCTGGCCAAATTGCCAGTTTGCTGGTGCAACATTGTAAGATGTGAGTGTTCTTCTGCTGCTGGTAATCACCTCGAAAGATAGAGGCTGTCCAATAAGGTTGATATTGGATTGCCAGTTTTGTCCCCAGTTTCTTGCCATAGGTATCCATGCTGTTCTTGATCCCTTCACTTTCACAGCAATCACCTCACCATCCAATCCCACATTGCTGATGAGTACTTGATAAAAGTGAAAATTTCCACTCATTGTGAATCTCAGCCCACCCCTTCTATCACACTTCACCCTACAAAAATTGGCATAAACAATGTTCGCCCAGCCAAGGAGTTAGGAAATAGAGAGGCCTATACTCATTTGACTCATGTGACCAAGTAATTGTAAATTGATTGGCGATACCTTCTGTGTTGAACTGGCACAACATCAGCATTTTTCTCTGCGATTTCAGCAAATGCCGCTTCTGACATCTCAAAGTGTTCTTTGGGGAAATTACACCAGCCACCATAATCCGATGAAAGCCCGTAATTTGGAGGGCAGAAATCTGTTGCAGTGAGAATGACGGAGGGGCTACCCTGCAGGCACCATAAGATGTGGTCTACACATCTGACCTCGAAGCAAGCCCCACAGGTACTCCCTCTGTTGAACAGCATGCTACTTAGTCCAGCACTGTATTTTCCATAGGTGGCCCTGTGAAGGTCCCCATACCCACAAGCACCTTCTGCAACATTAAACAATGGTAGTTTACTCTTTGCAATCAAAACTGAATCTTTTGTGAAATATGAAGCACCATTATGAGTTGAAACAGAAAGTTTCAGATTTAGTCGGAACAGTTGCCAGAAAATTACCTACAATGATGGATCCACTTGTCTCCTTAACGTATGTTGCAGTAGCAGACTTCCATTCCTCATCATCAGCTGTGATCTTCCATGTTTGGTGTATAATCAAGTAGAGAAGAATGGCTTTTAGAGCACCCATTTGATATAAAAACGACTATGAGAAGTCTGGTTTGTACTTGACGAGGTTCTTTTCTTTTATCTTGTTCCCTCCCTTTTCTTCTACCCTGTGAAATTATGGCCTTGAGTGTAGAGAAAGGCCACCTTTTCTCTGGGAAATGACCTGAATCTCCTTGCTGAAATGAAGCTAGCTTTGTTGGTTAGATGGGCACCCCATAGTAGATACTTGAAACTTTGACAAAAAAGCCAGCCATGGATACCTTAGTTCAAGATGTGGGGGCATGCAGCAAGCCCGAGACGAAGCGTAGCTTTATTCTAGTATGGACAAAAGTGATGCCTTCTTTTCTTCGAGTGTTTTTCGAGCTGGGAATGGGAACTCAAAAAAGGGTTTTAGGGATTGCATCTGGAGGGTGAAGGGTTAAATGCTTTGTGGATGTGGCAGACACGGAGAGCGGAAAGCCTTGGAATAAGAAAGAAGAATCCAAAGAGTTCTTTAAGTAGGGTCTGGACCTCCTGCTATTTTCTTGCACACATCTGGTGTGGTGTTATGTACTTAATTTGGCTCGTCTTTTGAGAAGAAACCAAAGGGGAAAGGGAAGCGTGATTGATTGACTAACAATGAACTATTTGGAGATTAGTGGCTTTACGGGCGAAAGATGGAGAACCACCACGAAGTAGGAGCACGCAGGTGCCTGTACGACCGACCGGTGCCTTACTATAGGACTGGTCCTCCTTTCTTTCTCGAGGGAGGGACCGGGGACATCGTTAATGGGCCAGAATTTAGATTTTGTAAGTTAGAGCATCGCAGACATTGATACGAGCCCCCACAAGAAGGATCCAGCATTCAAGTGAGACTTCGTGGGCAGGAGGCCCTGAACGGACAACAAACCCACAGATGGAGGCTGGACCGAAGACGAAGTTGGAAAGGCTCATGTTACAATTCAAATGGTAGGGGACGGGAACGTAAAAAAACAAATCAGTAGAAGGAAGGATGTGAGATCATCTTCTTTCATGGACTAATGATCTGTCCTGAGCCAAGGAAAGGATAGAACTTTTACAATGGAAAGAAGATCATCTAGTTTGTTGTGAACGGAAGAACAAAACAATTAAGTTTAGGGGTTGAGTCACTTCAAAGAATGCTACTGAAAACAACCAGTGATTGGAATCATGCTACTATGATGTCCTTCAGGGGGACAATGCAAGTGATAGGAGCATTCTTGCCCTTGACACGAATAAGCACAGAATCATCTTCATTGCCCGACTTGTCGGCATGGTAGAGATGGTATGTTGTTTGCTCAAGAGTCCCCTCTCTGTAAACAAACACACTCTCGTCGTCCTCCATTCGACGCCACTTTCTACTTCTGTCCACATTCCGATAAAGCGGCATCCCCCTGTACAAACAAAATAAAACAAGGAGTCCTGTTATTATAGCAACGCTGGTTCAATGTCATGCTATTATCAAGACCAATAATTTAAAACTTGTACTGAAATTTATTTGTTGTTTTTGTGTTTTAAAGTATTTTTTATTTGAAAATTAAAAATATATAAAAATAATATTTTTATTTTTTTAAAATTATTTTTGAAAATGATATAAAAATATCAAAAAATATTAATTTAAAAATAAAAAACAAAAAGTTTAATTCTTTTTAAAAACTTTTTTAAAATACAAAAACAAATAAAGGATTTAGAGGAATTTAAAAATACATTTGACTTAAGAAAATATTAAATTATGTGTTGACGCAAAGAAAATATTTTAATAAAACACAATCCAAAACACACACACACCGTTATAGTTTCACTGGGAATTATAGCAAAGCTACCAAACAGTCGGTGCGTGATTTAACTGATCAAATTCCATTTGTTTCGCATGACAAGTAAAATCTCTGAGAAATCCAAAGGGGAACCACAGCAACAACGCGCCTCCGTATAATCTCAATGCCGAACGTAATTATGGTAGACATTGACCAGAAAAAAGAAAAAAAAATAAAATACATGGAAAGAAAGCGTGCGGTTCTGCTGTGCATACATAAATCGAATAATAGAATAAAAAAGGGGGAGAAAGAAATATTGAGAATTACCTATCAAATTAAATTAAGAATAGATATAAATTGATATTTTTACCTAATGTGGAAGAGGTCGGAGATATCAGACATCTCGAGGTAGAAGTTAACGGCGTCGATGAAAGCCTGGTAAGTGTATAGGTGGAGGCCATCTATCTTAGGGTAAGGCAGCTTGGGCCGCAGCGGAGCTACAGACTGCTCCTCCGCGTGGTCGTAGTGGTACTTGTAATTAGGCGGCTTAGCCATGTATGCGTACACCTTCCACGAGGAAGACGCGGAGGGGGAGGAAGGGGGGAGGCCCACGAAGCCCATGGTGATCATGATGGGCTCAAGCTCTTCGTGAGTCATAACGGGATTGAATGTTCGAGTGTGCCATAGGGCTAGCTTTCTCATGCACTCCTCCATTGGAGATTGGCTTGCGAGTGTGCCACTAATCTGCTTTGCTTTTTATTGCTCTGTTTTTTTTTCGTTTTAGTATAAATAAAAAGATTGGCTTGCGATCTTGGGGAGGGAGCAGATTAGTGTTTAGAGGGAGTCTCCTCTAGTGGTTAAGGAGTGAAAGGCTTGAAAGAAGGGATTTTTGTTGTTGTTGAGGTCTTCTATGGTGGGGTTTGAAAGGGAGGCTCTCTTCTTCTGGCTCTGTGTTTGAGTTTATTAATATGATTACTCTAACCTAGTTTTGTAATACACTACAAGTACTAGGAAAGGAAAGGGGAACGACGGATGTGAGCCACCGGCGTCTTGATTTATGTCAGGAAAGGAGCGGAGGAAATGGAGTGAGTGAACGACAATTGGGTTTGGGCATGCAATCTGGACCTGACCTTTTCCTTCCTCTTACGACCTTTATTTACCATTCTCGAGGAGTTTGGTGTGCTGAAGGGGTGGCATCTCACATGACTGCTGACTCCTTGAATTCGATTTCTTTTCTTTTTTTATCAAATCTGTATTCATTGTATTTGCTTTAATTTCTCGAGTATTTTAGTCAATCCGTTCAGTTATGTTTTGTATATATACTAGTTGCTGCCGCGGGTTTATAGTGTATTTATGTGTTGTTATTGATTTATAAAAAAAATATTTTAAAAAATTATTTAGAAAAACATTATTTCAATTTATAATATTTTCAAGAAAAATTAAATTATAAAACTAAATTCTTAACCGGATTAATATTAAAAAAATAAAATAGACAAAGATAATTTAAAAAACAATCATGCAGGAAAACACTGAAACAATCTATAGTGTTTTGTGATAAAATATACAATTGTAATTCTCAACCAACTCAATATTAAAAAAATAAAATCAATAAAGATAATTTTAGAAAAAAAATCATAAAAAACAAAAGGAAAAAAAAACTATGCAGAAAAACACTGCAGCAATCTATAGTGTTTCATGAGAAAACTTTTGTAATTTTCAACCAACTCAGTACTAAAAACAATAAAATTGATAAAAATAATTTTGAAAAAAAACATTATAACATAAAAAAATCATGTTGGGAAACATTTTAACAAGCAACGATGTTTTAAAGAAAAAAACTACAAAACTAAATTTTCAACTAGCACATTAAAAAAAAAATTGATAAAGATAATTTTGGAGAAAAAATCAATAAAAAATATGAGGAAACACTATAGCAAGAAAAAATCATTTGGGGAAACATAGGAGTAATCCACGATGTTTTTTTTTCAAGAAAAAAACTACAAAGCTAAATTATCAATCAACTCAATATGAAAAAAACTAAAATTCTCAACCAACTCAATCGTAAAAAAATAAATTCAATAAAGATAATTTAAAAAAAAACATGTGGAGAAATATTGTATCAAAAAAAAAACCATACGGGAGAAATACTGTAGTAATCTATAATGTTTTTTATATAAAAAAACTACAAAACTAAATTCTCAACCAGCTCAATATGAAGAAAAAAAACAAAAAGAACCATTTTGGAAAAAAAATCATAAAAAGAAAGAACAAAATCATGTAGGGAAACATTGTAGTAATTTATAATTTTTTTAAAATGATAGAGCTAAATTCTTAACCAGTTTAATATTAGAAAAAAATCAGCAAAAATAATTTTGAAAAAAACATAAAAATTTGTTTTTTTAAAAAAGAAGTCAATCACGAGAAAAGAAAAAAAACATGTAATTTTTTTTTTAAAAAAAGTCAATCATGAAAAAAAATACATATAAAAAAACAAATAAAAATATTAAAATATTAAAATAAAAAGCACGAGGAAAGCCACAATACTTTTTTCAATTCGTTTAGAGTATTGTTAATAATACTACTATTGTTTCTTGTGGTAAAAATACTAAACTTGACTTGCTTTTAGGTAATATCCCTTACCTTTAATTTGAAATGATTGTGATGATATTATAACAATATCTAAATGTTGTGGGGGAATTGTTCCTCACACATAAATCAGTGTGGATTACTGTTTCAAGTGTTTTTTTCTTTTTTTTTTTGTATTTTTTCTTTTTTTTCCCCAACTTTTCCTCTATTTTTTTCATTTTTTTTCCAAAATTGCTTTCCTTTTCTTTTTCCAACTTTCCTTTTTTTCTTTTTTATTTATTTATTTTTTAAAAAAATTATCTTTGTTGATTTTACTTTTTAAATATTGAGTTGGTTAAAAATTTCGCTTTGTAATTTTTTTCTTTTAAAATACTATAGATTGCTACAGTGTTTTTCCACATAATTTTCCTATTTTATTTTATTTTATTAAAATTATATTTGTCGATTTTTTTTATATTAAGCTGATTGAGAATTTAGTTTTGTAATTTTTAAAAAAAACATTATTGATTGCTACAGTGTTTCTCTGCATGGTTTTTTTTTATGATTTTCTCATAAATTATCTTTTTTTATTTTAGTTTTTAATATTGAGCTGGTTAAAAATTACAGTTACAATATTTAAGGAAATGACTGTAACTTTTCTCGCAAAATACTATAGACTGCTATAGTGTTTTTTCTCATATGATTTTTTTCTGTTTTGTTATATTTTTTTCTAAAATTGTCTTTGTCAAATTTATTTTTTAAATATTAAGCTAGTTAAGAATTGCAATCACAAGTAAATACAAGTTTTTCCTCACAAAACATTATGGATTAATACAGTTTTTCCTCACATAGTTTTTTTCCGGTTTCTTTTGTGTTTTATTTTTTTGCAATACTTTTTTCCAAAATTATCTTTGTTGATTTTATTTTTTTAATATTGAGTTGATTAGAATTTAATTTTGTAACAAAACTTAATCATGTGGGGAAAGTACTGTAGCTTTCCTCATAAAATATTGTTGAAAATTAAAATTACAGGTCATTAAAAATAAGATTAAATCACGTGGGGAAGCACCGTAACTTTCATCACAAAACACTATGAATTGCTGTAGTGTTTCCAACATGATTTTTTCCCTCTTTTTTTTGTGTTTTTTTTTTTTTCTAAAACTGTCTCTGTCGATTTGATTTTTTTAATATTGAGCTTATTAAGAATTTAGTTTTATAATTTTTTTCTTTAAAACACTGTGAATTATTGTAGTGTTTTCTCAAATGATTTTTTTATTATTTTTTATAAAATTATCTCTGTCTATTTTTTTAAAAAAATTTAAATTGGTTAAGAATTATAATTACAATAAAGCTAAATCATACGGGAAAAGCGTTGTGATTTTTCTCACAAAACACTATGGATTGTTACTGTATTTCTCTAAACGGTTATTTATTTTATTTTATTGAAGAAAGCACCGCAGTTTTCCTTATAAAATATTGTCAATTGCTACAACGTTTTTCCACATAGGTTTTTTTTCTTTTAAAATTATCTTTGTTGATTTTTTTAATAGTAAGTTGGTAGAGAATTTAGCTTTGTAATTTTTTTGCTTTTTATGAACAGAAAAGCTAAATCATGTGGCGAAAGTACTATATCTTTCCTCTTAAAACACTATGGATTGCTACATATCATTTTGTTCAGTCTCTAAGTTTTGATCACCAACATATTTTTTTTTTCTATCATGAAATATTGCCTCCATCATACCTTTAGTTTCTATTACTTATCTAACGCTGATTCACGATTATAATACTATTAAATATATTTTTATAAGCCCACGACATCTCGCGGGTATGCATCTCGTGTTTCTTATACTGTTTACCAAAATGAAAAACCATAATTTTTTTTTTCTTTACTTGATTGTGTTTTCCGTGATTTTAATTTTCCATAATATCCCAAGTCTATTTAAAGTCTTATTTGTTTGTTTTTACATTTTAAATTTTTTTTTTATTTTTTTAATTACTTCAAATTAATATATTTTTAAATATTTTTAGGTTATTTTAATAAATAAATATCAAAAATAAAATTTTAAAAATAAAAAAATATTATTTTAATATAAAAAACAAACTGTACTTATTATTATAATAATTATTATTATTACTACGGCTCGTATATTATATAATTAAACTCGAGACTCTCATATATTATATAATTGAACTCGAGACTTTCTTAAGGAACTGCTGCCCTGTAAGAAAACGTCAGCCCAACGACGGCAGAGATTATCTTGCGATTGCGACATGTACATACCTCGTGTCGTCTTCCGGGCATTCCTTTCCAAGTTCCTATAATATTATAATATGGAGCCGAAGTGCCGAACAGTCATGGTATTGGACTGCCTCTGCCCGTGAGTGGTTGGAGTTAATTTCGTTACTGTTTAGTTTATCAGCAAAGTGTGACAGAGGTTGAAATGGAGACACCCTTCAAAAACCATCATCTCCTCCTCCTCTCCGTGCTTCTACTAATCCTTATACATCATCCATCGGAAGGGGAAGCCGAAGATGCAGCAATCATATCAAGATTCCAACAATACCTTCAGATCAACACTGCACAACCCACCCCTCAATACCAACAATCAGCTGACTTTCTCATCTCCCAAGCCAAATTCATCGGCCTCGAATCCCAATCTATCGAATTTGTCCAAAACAAGCCACTCGTCCTCCTCAAATGGCCTGGATCTGACCCGACTCTCCCTTCGATCCTTCTCAACTCACACACAGATGTCGTCCCAGTGGAACACCACAAGTGGACTCATCATCCTTTTGGCGCCCATGTTGATTCTCATGGTAATATCTTTGCTAGAGGGTCTCAGGACATGAAGTGCGTTGGTATGCAGTACTTGGAAGCTATTCGTCGCTTGAAATCTTCTGGGTTTGTCCCACTTCGTTCTGTCTACTTATCCTTTGTCCCTGACGAAGAAATCGGTGGCCATGATGGTGCTGCGAAGTTTGCTGACTCTGATATCTTTAACAGTATGAATGTTGGCATAGTACTTGATGAAGGTGAAATATGCTACTACTGCTAGTCCTTCTTTTTGTATATAATTTTCTTTTTTTTATTAGTTGCAAGTTTTTTGATTTGGAAATTACAGGGCTTGCATCACCGAACGAGAATTACAGGACGTTTTATGCGGAGAGGTGTCCTTGGTGGATGGTGATTAAGGCTACTGGGGCACCAGGACATGGAGCTAAATTGTATGATAATAGTGCTATGGAGAATCTTTTGAAAAGTATTGAGAGTGTGAGGAGGTTTAGAGCTTCTCAGTTTGATTTGGTGAAGGCTGGCTTGAAAGCTGAAGGAGAGGTCATATCTGTCAACATGGTCTTTCTTAAGGCTGGCACTCCTTCTCCTACTGTAAGTTGGTATACATTTTAACTTGTCGAGTTTAGACAGTCCTTGTCTAGTATCGGTAGGCTGTAGTTGTTGCAAGAATGCTCCAACTCATAAACATGGGGCCCAAAGCAGGGATTTGTTTTTGCACTTCACATGAATACCTCAGGCCAAAAGTAACAAGCTTTGTCAAATAAACATCTTGTTTCAAAACCCATAAAATCTCTGTCTCAAACAATTTGTTGATTGGGTGATTTTTTGAAATTGCAGTATCTTTATGTCTTATCAAAGATGAGAGCATTGCGAGTTTACAAACTTACGTGTTGTTGATTACATAGACCGATCTGCTTCCTTTTCTTCCAGGGATTTGTCATGAATTTGCAGCCATCTGAAGCAGAAGCAGGTTTTGATATTCGAGTCCCACCAACTGCAGATCCAGAATCTTTGGAGAGACGAATTGCAGAAGAGTGGGCTCCTGTTTCACGTAATATGACATTCCAGGTACTGATGCATTGTTGGGAGTCTTGAGACTCGTATTTTTTTTCCTAGCTGTATCTGAATAAAACGTGAAAATCACAGTTGCCTTGCTTTTATCTGGTAACCAATGATATTCTTGGATTAAAAGAGGGAAAGGTGATTATTATGTTGGTGTCCTTTGTTAGTTTTTTTTTTTTCATGCTATAATCAATACTTGTCATTCAAAATAGAAGTTTTCTCATTTGCTATGAAGCCTAAAGTGTAAAGAATTATTCCAACCAAATAATTTAAGTTGTTATATTATTTTTTGATACATTTTTTCAAGTGAAAATTTTTTAAGCTTAAAACTTGTATAAATCTGTATTACCTTATGCTCAAATAGAATAAAGGTGAAGAGATTCGAACTTGTGATAAATAAAAAACAATAGCAAAATTCCCTTCAATTACCAAGAGAAAAGAAAAGATTTTTAACCTGAAAAAAAAAAGTTACTTTCACAAGAGGAAGAAACAACAAACCGAAACCCTAATATCAATTACAAGACACCACCAACACCCACACCAACACCCTTAAACATAAAACCTAGAATTGCTTAGTTGTTGTCAAAAAAACTATCTCAATTCAATAGCTTAAAATATTAGGTGAAATTTTAAGATATGATTTATATTATTATTTAATATAAAAGGCATCTCTTGCCATGATGGTTTGCATTTATAAAATCTCCACCCGGGCATTAGTAAAC
This sequence comes from Populus nigra, assembly GCF_951802175.1. Classification (NCBI taxonomy): domain Eukaryota; kingdom Viridiplantae; phylum Streptophyta; class Magnoliopsida; order Malpighiales; family Salicaceae; genus Populus; species Populus nigra. Next base: position 13,648,181 of record NC_084870.1, on the reverse strand, counting down.
TTAGAAGGAATGGGAAGGAAAAAGATTATTGCATTTTGATCATGTAGCTTAGGAAATGTGATTTGACTTTATAACCCTTTCATATGCCCAATTCAGGGCCCTGTCTTGGTAAAGCTAGCACCGACCGATGGCCTTATCTTGCTAGGATCAAGTAATAGGATCCTTGAAAGGACATCACATGAATCCTGCTGTAAATATTTTGACCTACGCTGTGAATGAGGCAGGCGATACATATTCTAATAAGAGAATTTTGGTAATATAGGCTTAAAAGAGACCTTGTTTAACTAATACAAGTTTAAACTAAATCTGTCGCATTTGACATCGCGGTGATCTTTTTTTTTAAAAAGAACAAAACAAATATCTATCATTATATTCTTTGAGGGGAAATGTCTTGTTTATGGAGTCGCCACCTTGTATTAAAGTCACTAGAAATCCTAACTGGTTTTTAGAGATTCTATGACAAGAGATTGATTATGCTAGAGGGAAGATACTACCATCCTTAAAACATCTTATATTAGATATGTTGCATTGCTAGTTTTGTCTTAAATTGTTATAGGCTGTTGTGCTATATTATGAATGGTTTGTTTATAATGGGTATTAAAAGGGTTACCTGGAAATATTCTGATGGTCTTTTTAAATGGAAGACCAGGAGAAAAAGAGCAAAAACAAACATTATAGTCTCTAGTTTTTCCACAAGTTGACAAATCATACTCCTAATCAAAATTAATCCTTATCTCTTAATTTCTAATTTTAATCTCCTTAAAAATTAGATTAAAGCAAATAGGGTCAAAATTAAGTTATAAGAATATGTACACACTTGTGATACAGGTACAGCAAATCAAAGAAACATATGATCTGGAGGAATGTTTGTGATTTGATTACTCGTTGGAAAAAAAACTGCTCCTTTTGATCATGGCATGCTAACACGCAATTAATAACAACGTTTTCAAGTGTCCCCCTTTTCATTTTCAAATCCAGTTCTGATTGTGTTTGTTGCTTTGGCAGTTTAAGCAGCAAGTTTCAATACATGGTAAGTCTGGGAGGCCAGTAGTTACGAAGACTGACAGTTCTAATCCATGGTGGAGCCTGCTTGAGGAAGCTGTCAGAAAAGCAAATGGAAAACTTGGTAAGCCAGAGATCTTTCCTGCGTCAACTGACGCTCGCTACTTTCGGCAACTAGGCCTGCCAGCAATTGGCTTCTCTCCAATGGCGAACACACCTATACTACTGCATGACCACAATGAGGTAAATGTTTAACTCAATGCTTCCCTTTTCAGGCTAATAATCAAAGGCTGTTTTTCTCTGCATGTTGTCAATCTTTGTGTGCTAAACGTTTAATTCAGTGCTTCCATTTAAATTTCTGCATTTCTTTCATACATACTGACAATATTTGCATGGTAGTCTGTGTGTGTGAGTGAGAGTGCACGCACCTGTGTTCTTGACAGAATCATTGCACTTAATTGGAATTGATATAATCCATACGAAACCATCAATCATCATGTCTACATTGTTGCAGTTCCTGAACCAAGACGAATACCTGAAAGGCATCCATATTTATGAGGCAATAATTAAAGCTTATGCATCTTACATCGAGCACACAAGCAATGGAAGCACAAGAGATGAGTTGTGAGGGAGCTAATGAGCATCATCTTGTGTTGAGATACAAGCAACGGAGGCTTCATGTAGAGTTGTAAGCGAGCAGCATCACTCGTCACCATATATGTTCTATGAGTTTCTTGTAGTGAGATTTGGCATCAGCAAAATTCTCAGTGATGTATCAATAAACGGGTGGAAGTGAACTTTGGTCTTTGTAAAATACGTACTCAATTCCCCTTCACTTTGAACCTGCCTAAAACGGTCACGTGTTCATGATCTTGCAAAATCTTTATATCTGCTTAGTGATCGATCAATGTTGCGCTTACAAATATCATATAACTCTTGCCGTAACTGTTCTCTTCGTTGTGTAGATTCTTAATCATATTTTTTTTAAATAAAAAAAAACGTGTGCCTTCGAAAGGATTAAAAATTCAAATGAAAAGATTGCTGTTTTTTTTTTCAATTCTGTTTTCATTCTATTTTAATTTTAATTTTAATTTTATTTGTTTTAGTTTTACTAGTTGCTTTTTAAATTAATACTTCACATAATATAATTTTAATTTTAAAATTGAACTAGACAAGAAATTAAGTTTATAAATTTAAAATTAACATGTTAAACTAGGTTTAATAATAGTGGCTGAATAATTCTTTTTTATTTAGAAATTTTTGTTATATTTTTTTAAAAAATTGATCTCACCCCCACATGACTATATATATAAAATAGTATGAATTTATTTGCAAAATAAATGTGTATCTGCTACATTATGGAGCTATAGTTTAAATGAACTGTGTTGTGATTTTTTTTTAATTATTGATCAAAATATTATTTATTAGAGCAATGCTATTTTATTTTATATGTTTGTTTATAGCTAATGAAATAGAAGTATTTACTTTTTTCTCTAGTTAAAAAAGAAGAAGAAGAACGAAGGAGACAAAAGAGTGAAAAACTAAAATAGATGAAACGGTATCGTTTGCAATGGTGGGGGAAGGGAAGAAAAGAAGAGGCCTGAAATTGAAATGGGATTTGGTCCGTCCGTCTGGACCTGGAGGGGTATTTAAATAATATTTATTTTTCTGCTTCTCCAAAACCCTTTCTTTTCTCTGTATTTTTTTTTTGTCTTTCATCGCTGCTTCTGCTTCCTTCCTTCCTTTCTTTTTAATTATTCGTTACTTACCAAAAACAAAAAAAACCAAGAATCCAAATATATATATATATATATATATATATATATATATATAGAGAGAGAGAGAGAGAGAGAGAGAGAGAGAGGGGAGGGGGTTGTTCCAATTAGAAAAAGAAGAAGAAGAAGAGGAGGAGGATGTCAATGAGAATAAAGGCGGTGGTGGACAAGTTCGTGCAGGAGCTGAAAGAAGCGTTGGATGCAGATATACAGGACAGAATTATGAAAGAAAGAGAGATGCAGGGTTACATCGAAGAACGTGAACGCGAAGTCGCCGAGCGTGAAGCTGCTTGGAAGGCTGAGCTCTCTCGCCGCGAGGTTTTCTTCTACTTCTTCTCTGGAATTTTTTTTAATTAATTGATTCCTAATAATGTTATTATGCAACAAGTAATACTCACTGTCATAAATAACAACAACAACAATAATAATAACAATAAAGGGGATCAATTGAATTTGCCATTCCCAAACTTTTTGATTACTTACAATTGAATTTGCCATTTCCAAACTTACTAGTCAAATTTGTAGCATGATTTTGATTGAACAGATCCTACCCTGTAATAAGTAGTCACTATAATCTCTGTTTGTCTCTCTGCTCCTCTTCTGTTGCTAAATTCTGTTTCTGTATGTCTTTGTCTGTCTGTCTTCTCCCAGGCAGAGATTGCTCGCCAGGAAGCAAGGCTGAAGATGGAGAAAGAAAATCTCGAGAAAGAGAAAAGTGTTCTCATGGGAACCGCCTCCAATCAGGATAATCAAGATGGAGCTCTGGAAATCACTGTTAGTGGCGAGAAGTATCGATGCCTCAGATTCTCAAAGGCAAAGAAATGAGGGGCTTTATATAAGAAAATGTGTGAACAAGGGCCTCACCTTCATCCATTCCTCCCCATATTGTTAGCATAGCTACCCTCTGAGAAAAAAGAAGGAAAGCAGAGGACCCATCATAGATCGTGACTCTAATATGCGTATTCTTTCCTTGCTCACTTGCTATCTGAGGAATGAATTTAGTTCTTTTCAAATCCATTAATTATGCATATCTGTACTACTTGAAGTGACAATGCTTCTTCTAGGCATGTGATTTAATTCAATATTCAAAGGTAGTATGTGATTGATTGAAATCCGGAAGTAAAGAGTTGCTACAGGTTTCTCTGCTAAACTAAAATTTCAGGACCATCTCATAATTAATCTATCAGCACCAGGTTTCTAAAATGAATGTCTGCTGCAGTCGCAAATGGAACTATCCATGGATGTATGACTCTTAACATGCTGTTCTTGTTATAAACTATCAATCAAAATTAGCAGCATCACCGAGTTCGGCTGTTGGTCTCCTTCTGTTGGAAATGTTATCACCATCATGTTGTTTTTCTGAATACATGGAATACCTACAGATAGCTAATGATAAATTGTGTGTCTTAATTACTTGGTAATTGCAGTGATCATATTATAACCAATGAAGGTGCTTTCATGATGTAAGTAAAAGGAACAGAAGGTGACGGATCACCATGGCTGTAATGATGGATGTGTTCTTGTCTTAGTGGCATGCTGATTGAGGAGTTGGGTTCGTTCCAAAATATTAACCCATTGATTAATCATGTTCGTATATTCAATTCCCCACTCGAGTTGGTAGCAATTGTTGATGATCCAGAGTGCAGATTAACGTCAAGACCAATAATTAAGGTGATTATCTTGTGGAACGTGGACTGGAATCTGGGGAAGCTGGCCGAGTCACGAGAAATCATGGAAGCAATTAGCACGTATAATCACCAACGTGGTTTTTCAGCTTGCATTTTCAAAACGTGATTTTGAGGTCAGGGTAGATTTGATTTTTTTTTTAAGAAAATCAAAATAAAAATGAATAGAGTGAGAGGTCTAGGAAGGCTGTGGCAGTGAGACGGTTAATAGCAGTGATGTAGTGGGGAGGGAAGTTAATGGCAGTTTTTGTATTGGGTCTTAACCCAAAAGCAAAAGCCCGCCCTTTCTTGTGAATTCAAACCCTGCTTTAATTCTTCTGCTGAAAAAACGACCCTTCCTTTAATCAATCAAAAAGAAACCAACCTCCTTAATTAGTCATAATCTCACAACAAGGATAACCAATGTACAGCAATAACATGACGAACCTTGGAAGTGGTACCTGGATGCTGTTGCTGTTGTTGTCCTTTTGTTTCAATGCTGTTGTTTTCACAGGTGCAGATGGACAAGGCCTTGAAGTTGAAGCAAGAAGACCAATCTCGCACCACAAGGGAAACAGCTCTCTCCTATTTGACGTCAAGAGATTCGGTGCTCGAGCTGATGGCAGAACTGATGACAGCAAGGTTTGTTTTCTTTATATGATCTCAAGTTACAAAAATTTAAACAAGGAAACTTTTGCTAGTTTGGAATTCCTCATCTGCCTCAATTTTCATTCCTGAGTTGGCAGACTTGGCTTTTTAACAACTCAACTTTACCTGCTTAAGCTTGTGAAAGTAGTGCAGGATAAAGAATTAGCTTTTTATCTCCTTTTAGAATGAATTATACAATTTAATTTTGTGATTCCAGGCCTTCATAGCAGCATGGAAGGAGGCGTGTAGAGCAACAGGAAAGGTTGAACTTCTGATACCAAAAGGAATGTACTTGATTGGCCCTGTTAAATTTGCAGGCCCTTGCAAAAATGTGTCGTCTCTTACTGTCTACATGAAGGCAAGATCTCATCTTTCTGGACAACCTACTCTCATTCTTTCTGTTTCCAATCATCTTTAAACTCTTGAATCATGGTTGATGGTTCTAACTTAGAAATGAACTTTCAGGGTTATTTAAAGGCTACAGCAAAGTTGTCTAGGTATGGATCTGGAACTGGTTGGGTTGAATTTGGATGGCTGGAGAGGCTAACTTTGACCGGAGGTGGAACCTTTGATGGCCAAGGTGCCAAAGCCTGGCCTTACAATAACTGCACCAATGACTCAAAGTGTAAACTTCTTCCAACTGTATGTTCTAACCTTTATCACACTTCCTGATTCTATCTCTAGGCTGTGAGAATCGAGTTAAGGCATAAAATGCATATTAGATTGGTGAAATAAATCTAATAGGAATATATGTATGTATGTATGTATTTTCCTTGTGTTTTCAGAATGTAAAATTTGTGGCAATGAACCAGACTGTAGTCCAAGGCATAACTTCACTGAATAGCAAGTTCTTTCATATAGCTCTTGTCGAATGCAAGAACTTCAAAGGTAGTAAAATCAAGATTTCTGCACCAGCAGACAGCCCCAACACTGACGGTATCCATGTGGAGCGAAGCTCTAGCGTCTATATCTCTCAATCGCTTATTGGTACTGGTGATGACTGCATTTCTATTGGACAAGGAAATTCTCAGGTTACCATCACAAGAATCAGATGTGGACCTGGTCATGGAATCAGGTGCTCTTGAATTTTCTTCTAGTTCAAGTAGTATATATACCTCCTATTTAATTTCGTAGAGGTGATTAATAAATAGGGTAAATGTTCCTTGGTCTAATAGTGTTGGAAGCTTGGGAAGATATGAGGACGAAGGGGATGTAAGTGGACTAGTTGTTAGAGATTGTGCCATATCAGGAACCATGAATGGCATCAGGATAAAAACATGGGCCAACTCCCCAGGTAGCAGCGCAGCAACCAATATGACATTTGAGAACATTGTGATGAACAATGTGACCAATCCAATAATAATTGATCAGTCATATTGCCCATTCAGTTCTTGCATCTCCACAGTAAGTCAATGGTTTCCATTATTTGAGGCTAGCTTTGAAAGTTTTGGTACGTTCGTAGGATTAGAGGCATAAGTTGAAGGCAGCAATGTGTAAATAATGAAATATGTTGGTGTTGAGCAGGAACCATCTAAGGTGAAGCTAAGTGATATATATTTCAAGCAGATAAGAGGGACCTCATCATCTGCGGTGGCAGTAGCGCTAGAATGTAGCAAGGGGATACCGTGCCAGAACATATACCTTGAGAATGTTCACTTGGAATTGTCATCAGGGGAGAAACAAGCCACTTCATCATGTAAAAACGTTAGAGCTAGGTACATTGGCGAACAAATCCCACCACCATGTGCCTAGTAGTGTTAAAAGGTGAAGGACTTTCTTTATTATTATTTTTTTTTTAAAAAAGAGTCATGCTGCCTGCCTATTCAATTGAACGGATGATTTTTTGATTGTGAGAGATCATGCCATGCAAGCGTTTTACAAAATGAAAATGGTGAAGGGGTGCAAACTTCCACTCTCAATCATCGGCCTCTGCAGCGTGGAAAGGCATCAGTAATCGTGATGGGCGTGGTTGGGGATGGCAAGAGGTTGGGTTTCTTTCTGGACAGATATAGATGGAGCCTCTTTCTGGACATGCTCTTAATTGATCATATTAGAGAGAGGGGGGAAAGGATTCATTGGCTTTATGCTCACTCGCTGGGCGAGGCTTGATGCGCAAGGAATGAAGAGTCCAATTAAGGGGGTTAATATCAGTGGCCAGAATATTGTTCAGATTAATTGAAATACCACACAGCGTCTTGGAGATTGCAGGTTGGCTTTTGACAAGTCTAAAGAGAGCAACGCTTGCAAACAGCCCGCCCATCTTAATTACAAGCCTAGTGAATATACATATGGTTTTATCAAGGTGGTGAGAATAATATATACTGATGGAAGGTGGAAGCTGTAGTACTGGAAACCGGGATATATATTACGCGACAACAATTAATGGTGTTTGGACTGTGGGTTTCAAAGGATACCTCCTAGGTTTTTCAATGATCTTAGTCGCTGTGAGCATCCATGTGTTTTTGTCCAGGAAGATGGTAGCTAGATCACCGGACCACCTTCCACCCTCTGCAATATTTGGCAATGATATATCAGCCTAGCCACCACCAGAAAAATATACAAGGATGATGGATCAACGACGATAAACACATAAAATTAATACAACCGATGAGCAACTCTCTCTCTCTCTCTCTCTCTCTCTCTCACACACACACACACACACACACACACACACACACTTGGACATTAATAATAGAATAACTTAACAAAAACCATCCATTTTCACATGACCATGGTGTTCGATGCATGCGCTTGTTTATCGAGTACCGTAATCTCCAGGTCAAAATAATAAATAATTAAGATTGCAAGTATAAGGATAAAAATAAGAACCAGGTGGATCCTGAGGGTTTGTAAGATTTAAAACAAATATTAATTCGGTTTAGGCATTTTGTTTTCAAAATAAATTAATTATTATAAATCCGATAACATTTAATCTCTACCAGTAATTTTCTTAATTACAAAGAGTGTCCTCTGCTTTTTTTTCTTTTTAATTCGGGTAAAATTAGTGACCTTAAAAAACGAACAAGTTCTTATTGACGGGATGCTCCGCAACCTGTATCTCTCTTTAAACTTAAGGTATCGACAATATTCGAATCATCGTTTCAAGCCCTGGTAACCATTCTCGAGTACAAAGAGGAAAGATCTCTATATCAAGTGGCCAAAGGGGATTTCTTTCTCTCTCTTTCGCCCAAACCTATCTATCATCCAATTACATATTTGCACGCATATCAACTGTAGCATCAGGCTGAGTGGAGGGGAAAAATCGATGGAGAGCGAATCGGAGATGGTAGCCTTCCCGTTGCTATTGACGCCGATCGAATCCAATTACAGAGCTTGCACCATTCCTTACCGCTTCCCCTCAGACAATCCTAAGAAACCAACCCCTACCGAGCTCCAATGGATCGACCTCTTTCTCAATTCCATTCCCTCCTTCAAGTAATTCTTCTCTATTCAATCGCTCTCTCTCTCTCTCTCTATATATATATATATATATTATTACTATTATTATTTGTTTCTCACTCAACTAATATTTTGTTTTTTGGGTGCAGGAAGCGTGCTGAAAGTGATCCTACTGTTCCTGATGCCCCTGTCAGAGCTGAAAAATTTGCTCAGAGGTACCCTTTTTTGGCACTATTTCTTCTTACTATTTATGTATCTATTCAACTTTATTTATTTATTGTTTAATGATGTGAGCTTTTTTTTAAAAATAGATATGGTGATGTACTGGAGGACTTTAAGAAAGATCCGGAAAGCCATGGTGGCCCTCCTGATTGCATTGTAACTTCCCTGAACTTCCTCTTCTTTTCTACAGCCAGCCCCCCCCCCCCCCCCCCCCCCCCCCCCCCCCCCCCCCTTCTTTTTGTTAAGTTATCAATTGTTTTCTCTCTCGCCCTGGTAGCTTCTCTGCAGACTGCGGGAGATAATCCTTAGAGAGTTGGGATTTATAGACATATTCAAGAAAGTCAAGGTCAGTCACTTTTTTACTTTCAATAAAGCTGAATTATAAATGAAGTATCTCCTTGCAGTCGATAACAGCTTGCATCGTGGTTTAATGGGCTCTTTTTGCTATTAACGTTCACCGTGTTTTAATTATAGCGCCTGTCAATGGTGAAAGATTGAGAGTTTTTTCTTTTCCATGTTTGTGTGTGTGTTGGGGACATTTTTTTTCCTTGCAATATTATCCCCTTTTGCCTATACACTTGAAAAGCGCACCCCTTTTTGGTGATGCAATAGGATGAAGAGAATGCAAAGGCTATATCACTCTTTAAGGATGTAGTTCAGCTTAATGATGCTATTGAAGATGAGCCCAAGCGCCTAGAAAATCTTGTCAGAGGAATATTTGCTGGGAATATCTTCGACCTCGGTTCTGCAGAGGTTAGTTAATGTTTATTCGAGATAATCTTGTAACAAGTTATGAACTTGTTTGTGAATGGAATTTGAATCCAAATTACATGGATTCTAGGGTTATTTATTTTGATCACTCGCTTTCTCTTCTCCCTTCATTCCCTGAACTTGCCATCAGCATTCCTTTTCTATGACCCCTTCATTTTAGATCATCCTCTGGATTACTGTTGCATTAATGTTTTCTTCTCGTAAGTCGACCATATTTCATTTTTTTGTTTTATCATTGATGCCATTGCTTTTTGGGAATTTCTTCAAATTATCACCCTCTCTAGCTTCTAGCAAAAGAGCTGTTTTGTTTCTGTAACAGTTTGGTTGCTGCTTAAATTTTATTTCTTCTCTTGAGGATATAGATTCTGTTTTGGTTGTGCAATTTGAATAGTTCTTGATTGATGTCCATCCTCTCTTTTTTTCCACTTCATGCAGCTTGCTGAGGTTTTCTCAAAGGATGGAATGTCCTTTTTAGCTAGTTGTCAAAATCTTGTCCCTCGACCCTGGGTCATTGATGACTTGGACGCCTTTAAAGTGAAATGGAGCAAGAAATCATGGAAAAAGGTGAATTACAAGACTGAATTCTTTTACATGAGGTTTCAGTCCTGTTAGTGAATTACAAGTACATCTGTAAAAGATGTTGATGATTCCATTTGTACTAGGAAAAAAGAAAAAAAAAGCTTACCAGCTTCCTCGTTGTTCATGACAGGTTGTCATCTTTGTTGATAATTCCGGTGCAGATATAATTTTGGGTATTTTGCCCTTTGCAAGAGAGCTACTGCGGCATGGAACTCAGGTTTTCATTTACATTGGAATTACAATCTGTGACATTTATTTTTTATATCACAAGCCCAAAAGTTTGCTTCAAATATGAAGTCAGGTTGTTCACTTTCACTTTGTAAAGAATCAATTGAAGGCGTCAATTTAGCTTGATAACTAGTTTGTCAGTACACTGTCGGTATTCAATATGTAAGAAACACTGACCAATAGTATTTTGATTTTGAAACTGATCCTGTGGTTTTGAGCACTCTTCTTTTCATATTTCTATACTGGTCTTCAAAGTTGAGGTGCTTTTCATTTAATTAAATTGTGCTCAAATTTCAGGATGGGTCCTGGAAATACTTTTTTTTTTTAATAGTTTTAAAGCATTTATACAAGATGCTATAATAACTACTGTTTAAATGCTTTCTTCCTGAGCATATTTGGGCGCTCTCTATCTGCAGGTTGTGTTGGCTGCCAATGACATGCCTTCTATCAATGATGTCACTTACACCGAACTGATAGAGATTATAGCAAAGGTGATAGGAAGAACTTGTAGAACTATTATACTGCTTGATTCTTGGTTGTGTCTGACAAGATCTGATTTTCCAGTTGAAGGATGAAAACGGACAGCTTATGGGTGTCAACACGTCAAATCTTTTGATAGCCAATTCTGGAAATGATTTGCCGGTAAGAATTAAAGTGTTACATTATTTACTTGTATTTCATGTTGAATGGTTGTCTGTCTTTTTCTGAAGGGCACTCTTGGCTGTATAGTAATAGCCCTTTTACTTTCCCATTCCTTGCAGGTTATTGATCTTTCAAGAGTATCCCAAGTGCTAGCCTATCTAGCAAGTGATGCAGACCTAGTAGTATTGGAAGGAATGGTAAGTTCTTTCTAAAATAAAGTTAGTGTTTAAAGAAACAATTGCAAATGGCCAACTGGATATAGATGTATGATTAGTTATAGTGACTTTATTTTTATGCATATCTGGCTTTCATTGATTGTTCTAGGTCAAAAAGAAAAAAAATAGTGTGCTAAAAATGGATAAAGATGGAGTTTGATTGTTGTTTCTAGTCTAGGAATGACAAAGGCTGGACATATTTCGAGTGTTGTTGGATCTTTTGACTGACCGAGAACAATGGAAAGAAAAGATAGCCACATGAAGGAGCTGGGCTAGCATGTTCTAATTCATTGTTATAAGTGAATTCAATAGTTTGAAGAAATGCATGACTCGCCAATGTGTGCACTTATAACCTTTACTGCTTTTGGCAGGGCCGTGGGATAGAGACAAATCTTTATGCTCAGTTTAAATGCGACTCTCTCAAGATTGGGATGGTAATTATTTGAATTTTATTTGTTTATTTTTGAGGATTTCAATTCATGTGCGTTGTTTTGTATAGTCTTGCCAAACTTGTAACCAATTTTTGTTTTCTTTTTAAACAGGTGAAACATCCAGAGGTTGCTCAGTTCCTTGGGGGACGGCTTTACGATTGTGTTTTCAAGTACAATGAAGTCGTGAGTTAAAATTTTGATTCTTGTCTGTGCTACAACCCAATTTATTCCGAGTCAACTGTTCAATATACATGTATTTTAGGCCTCATCGCCTAGAACATATCCATGAACTATAGAATTCAGTTTTTTAAATCAATAAAGAAGCACAAAACTGATTACATGCATTTTTTTTTCCATTTTGCTATAAATGTATGGGAGGTGTGGTATCTTTTGTATGTGAGTTTCTGTTGCACAGGCATGGTAGTCTTGGTTTCTTCTGTGTTTACGAACTGTGTGACATGGTAGTCTTGGTTTCTATATGAACTTTCATCTCATTTTATTGATGGACAAGGGTAAAATAAACCAATTTCACCAATCAAGGAACTGACAGAAAGAACAGAAAAACACGAAAGCATATTGATGTCACTTCTCTTTAGTGGGATATGAAGCCATTTTGTTGATCCCACATAGCCCTTCAGGTTTGCCTGTGTTTCTCTTCATCCTTATGTAGCCTCTTTCACCCCACTTGGGTCCCCAGGAATGTGTCACAATGATATAATCTATCCCCTTTTGATGAACCGTATCCAACTGCTGCTGCTGCTCCATGACCCAGACTTGCTCCACAAGATCCGCTGAACACCCCCTTTTAGAGGCTTTGCTCGTCATCTTGTGGCACATCATGGTAACCAGTAATAGGTACCACCTCCATTTCTTCCTGAAGACAACAAACAAATTGGTAGTAAACAAATTCTATCCGCCGTATTCAACAATTGAATGCATTATTAGTTACTCGTCAGCATCTACCTTCTTTACGTCACAAGTGCCTTCCTCCATGAGATATGGGTAGTCTTCCTCTTTGTGGAGACCACCATTGCTGACTATGAACTCAAAAGCATAATCCATGAGGCCTCCCTTGCAGCCATTATTAAAACTTATGTCGCAATCGACCAGCTGCTGCTCAGACAAAGAAGTTAGATTTCCCGTGACAATCTGGTTTATGCTCTCAACAGCTGCAACTGTTGAGAATGCCCAACAACTGTCACAGGAACCTTGGTTCTTCACAGGAGTAACAGGTCCTTAATTTCTCCAGCCAACAGATTTGGGCAAGTCCACAGCATCTCTGTAACTGAAGTCTTGAGAGCTTTTCTTCATAGGAAACTCATGATACAATCCAAAGCACTTGCTCTTGAACTCCCATGGCTCAGGTCTGCAAGCTCATTCAACCCAAGCCAGTAGCTAGTAAATCTCCTTGTTTCTTTGGTCAATGTGCTTCAAGTTGTCTTTGAACACCTCGAACCCATGCAGCTTCTCATCGAGACTATTGTAAGCCTTTCCATGTCTAGAAACCCATAATTCAAATAGCTCAACAAGTACAAACAGAAGTCAAGTGTTCTGGTGAGTAACCCACAGTTGAAAAATCACGGGCTAGAACCGAACATCCAAAAAGCGACACCAAGAAGGTGAGGTGAGAAAAAATAAATCTCTAAAACTGAGAGATCCATTGAGATAGAGAAATATGATAGTAAAATGAGAGACGAGAACTGAGAAGAGATGGGTGAAGATTAGGGAGGGGGTGGGGGTGTGTTATATATAGCTTTGGTTTTCAAGTGCTACTTCCTTGTGAAGTATTTGGAATAATAATTTTCCAATCAGTCTCAGCATTCTCATTTTTTTTTCAGTATCAAAAGAGAATATTGTAATGTCTGTCCAATTTTTTGTTTCTTTTTAAGATGTTGAAACATCAGGGACGGCTTTACGATTTTGTTTTCAAGCACAATGAAGCTGTGAGTTGCAGAGATTCTTGTTTGCAATGATTTCTTCGGAGCCAATTCAACTGCGTGCCTTGATATTTCCATGAACTTGTAAATATATAACACCCGGTGCTTAATTTGAATTAAGAAAGAAGCATGAATCTGATTATGAGCTAGCATGCATTCTCTTTTCAATTTTGCTGTACATATGTTTCTGAGCTGTGGTGGGAGCTCTTCTCTTGTACGCATCACGTTCGTAAACGTGTAGTCCGTGTGGAGCTTTTCGTTCTTAGTTTTTGTTCCAGTACTCTCTCTCTCTCTAGTTGTGGCAAGGAGGAATTATATATTTCTACATGAACTTTCATCTCATTTCACTCACCGAACAAACCGATTGCATTTTCATCAATCAAGAGACTCTTGGAAGAAGAATCAAATTACGAAAGCACTTGGATGTTCTTTGGTGGAATATGAAGCCAGTTAGTTTGTTCGTTGATCCCACGGAGCCCTTCAGGTTTGCCCGTCTGTAGCCATGAACTCTTCACAGCGATGTACGTAGTCTATCCCCTCCGACGAACCATACATCCAGCTGCTGCTGCTGCTGCTGCAGCTGCATGATTTAGATGTTCTCCGCCACAAGGTCCCCGCGAACATCGAAAGCCCACCTCAAATACGGCTTCTTACAGATGTGAAAGAATTCTCAATATTCTTACGTACCCCCCTACTATATAGAACTTTAAATCCCTAGCAGAAGACTCAATATATAGAAGATGATGCACTGAGAGGCTGGTGAGCCAGTGCCTCCATCTTGAAGAGCGTTTGTTCTTCTTTTTTCTGCACATGACGGTACTAACCACTAATAGCTAGTTACTACCTCCCTCCTTTTCTTCCCCGAGACAACGAACAAAGAGGTTTTAGACATAAACGATCCACCATTCCATTGTATATACAGCAATGGAAATGCAGTTAATCATGTTACATAAAAGATTTTCATCGCAAGTGCCTTCTTCCATGCATGCGATATATATGGGTAGTCAATTCCTCTCTGTGGAGTCCGTTGTAGAGCATGTACTCAAAGGCATGATCAATGTTGCCTCCTCCGTTGCAGCCATTATTGAAATTCATGGCGCGATCGATATATCAGCTGTTGCTCAGACAATGAAGTTAAATTCCCTGTGACAGTCTGATTTATGCCTTCAACAGCTGCAACTGCTGAGAATGCCAAGCAACCACCTTGACCGGAGTAATACAGGTTATTTTTTAAAGGTTTTTTTTTTTTAATATATTAGAATAATATTTTTTTTTAAAAAAAATATTAAGAACACAGCTCTCCTCCTCTACTATGTGGCAGCCATGATTATTTAATTAATCCATTCGAACAAATTTTAATAAGAAATTGAAGGACTAAGTTATAATTAATTTCAAAATGGAATCCGTCGTCACATCCTTTCGTCAATTGGTGTTTATCAATAAAATTAAAAAGATTGCCACGTCATATCTTTTCATCATAAAATTTCTGTTGACACACACACACACACACACATATATATATTCTGATTCTTGGAAAAAATTCACCTTGATCGATCCCTGTATTTGATTTTTTTCTTACAAAGAGGTTATTCATTGAAAGTCTCTGTGCTATCGTAATTTTCCAACAAATAAAAGGGGAGGTTAGAGCTGAGAAGAAGAGGTGGATGAAAGACAGAATATATATATATATATATATATATATATATATAAATGGTGTTTCATCAATCATTTTTTTAATTTTATATCTATGTTTATAATTATTATCTTATGTTTTATTATTTGAATTCTTATTCTTATTATTATTATTATTATTTTTAATAGCAGGTGTCGTCTCAATGAGTTATCCTTTTAGTTTAGTTTAACAGTCACTCAAGGAAGGTAGTATTCCTCAGAAGGCAGCAAGGACACAGCTCTGCTCTCCTACACAAACAAGAGGAGGATTTTAAAACGAAAGACTATTTATATATATATATATATATATATGTATGTATATATATGTATATATATATGTATGTATGTATAATGTAAGAACCATTCATTGCATGGACCCCACCATGCGCCCAATCAGCATCCACCCATCCTTCCCACGACAGCGAATAAACCAGCCTGTGCTCTAGCTGTTAACACTTTGTAATCTTTCACATCCCTCTCCCTAACTTTCTTCTCCTCTGCTCTCTACTCTTTCTACCTAATCCCCCTCCTTCCTTCCATCACCACTCCACTGCTATCCCAACTCTTTAATCCTCCTCCTCCTCCTCCTCTTCCTGTAATATTAATAACAATGAGCTCCATTGTCCAGAGCTTTCAAAAGAGAAACAATCCTGCTGCTCTCCCAGTCTCACAAACTCACTCCTCTAAAGACCAGGCTGTAGCCGGTCTACGTAGAAGACTCTCCTCTCTTTCCCTCAAGATCCAGCCCATCTCTTCCCCTGCTACTCAATGGGCATTTCAAAGATCCAAATCTGTGTCGGCCATGGGGGAACACGCTGGCAGCTCCGTTAAGAAATGGTGGGACTGGGGCTGGTCTTGGATCCTTTCAAGAAAGCCCGTTTTTGCTCAAGATCTTGAAATGAATGAAGAAGAGACCAGGGTTCTCGGTTGTCACAGCAAGGGGAGCTGGAGACATGTGTTCTATAAGTTCAGGTCCGAGGTAATAAAGCTTGCGAGGTCTGGAGATAAAGCTGTCCTTCCTCAAACTTGCAGGACGTCTGATCATTCCTTCAGTTACTCCAAGAATCTTGATGCTGGCTATTGAGAAAGCAGCAATCTCGCGATCTTCAACATTTGGAGGTGTTCGAAGGAAGCTGATGAAGCCTTGGATAATTTGTTCAATAAGATCAGAATTCAAGAATTCAAGATTCAGATCAAGAAAAAGGATTCTTTTTTGTATGTTTCTCTTCTTTAATTTTTTCTTGTCAATGCTTGTCCATGGGAGTTACTGGTGGCTGTAAGTAATTACATACCTAGAAGAGCATAATACTTCTGGCCGGTATTGATATAAGTGAGAGAGATCGATCGATTCATCCATAATCAAATTCATTGGCGAGCTGGCTAGGAAGAGGAATGAGTCAACGTACGTATCTTTCAAGATTAAGGAGCCACCAGTTCCGATTGCTCATTGCCAGCCAAAGATTGTTCTTGCTACTTACTTTGTTAAGCCATGTCGCACTCTACTGTTGTATATGGGTATTTTAATGAATTTATTTATTTATTTATAGTCTTGAAGCTTCTATTGTAAGAAAGTATAGATGTGTTGTTGTTGTTCAATGGATTTCTTGTTCAAGCAATATTAAATTACCCCATTTATTTATTTATTTATAGTTCTTTCTGCACAAGGAAGCCAGCAAGATTGATTTCCCTTCTCACCGGACGCTTTGGGGCCCACAAAATGATTTCAGTCCACATAAGAATTGTTGAGTGACGTTGATGTACGTATCAGTTAATTATGTGTACGTATTTTCATATATGGTTTTTGCCGTATAACATTAATGCTTTTCTCTTAATTTTGTGGCCTTTTTTTGCTACTAATTAATTAATTAATTATTGAAGTTAATGCATGTGGCATGTTGAAACCATGATCTTATTTATTAAACACATGCATGGTTGATAATGATGCTGTGAACCATGCACCCTCCATCCATGCATGCATGCATGCATGCATGGCGTGGCGTGGCGTGGCAAATTTAATAATTATCTGTGTTAATGTCCTCCAGGGTAGGTTCCCTCATTTAATTAGATGTTGTAATATATATATTGAAAATTAATATTATTTACTCTCGATCCAGTGACTGTGATTCCATTTATTTTCATTTACTTGCTTTACACCACCAATTACAACTGCCCTATGGCTACGTCCGTACGCGGTTAAATATTAAGCTTGCTACTATCCATTAATCCTCCTTTTATTTATTTATTTATTTATAAACAAAGAGAATTAAGACCTGGTTATTCATAAATATTGTATATAAGAACTCAAACTATTTAAAAGTTCTTGATTCACTATTAATTGTATTTCTAACACTATATATTTTAATACTATATATACATGTGTGTGTGTGTGTGTGTGTGTATTAATACTATATTTAATATACTTATAAGTAAATCAACTCTCTTTTTTAATGCCATATATTATTTAGTAATTATTATTTTAAATATTTTTATATATATTAACTATTAATTGTTTTGAAATAACACTCAATTTATACCCCTAATTTTTTACATAATCTTCTAACACTATATATTTTAATACTATATATACATGTGTGTGTGTGTATTAATACTATATTTAATATACTTATAAGTAAATCAACTCTCTTTTTTAATGCCATATATTATTTAGTAATTATTATTTTAAATATTTTTATATATATTAACTATTAATTGTTTTGAAATAACACTCAATTTATACCCCTAATTTTTTACATAATCTCAATTAAAATTATACTCTATATATATGGTTTAAAAACTAAGCAAATTAATTTAATTATAATTATCAAGATCTAAATAAAATTATTTTAAATCCAAACATGTTTATTTGAGGAGCATTCAAGGTTATTGATTTATAAATAATTATAAACATTATGTTTGAAAAAAATAAAAATAAAAATATTATAGATTAAATAAATAATACGTGGAAAGTTTTTGAAGTAGCATGGACTAGAATCCACACGTGGTCCTATTTGTTTTTGCATTTCAAAAGTGTTTTTGAAAAAAATAATTTTAATTATTTTTTTCTTTGCTTTAAATTAATATTTTTTGGTGTTTTCAAATCATTTTGATGTACTGATGTTAAAAATAATTTTTTAAAAATAAAAAAATATTATTTTGATATATTTCTGAGTAAAAAACACTTTAAAAAATAATCATAACCACACTTCATAACCACACTTCATAACCACACTTCAAGTTTCCTGATTTTGATTGCTAAAATCATAATTTACAATAATAATTGGGTTGGACATCCAAACAAACTCAATCAAGTTAGGTAGAAAATTAGGTAAAGTAAAGAAGAAGAAAAAAAGATCAGAAGAAGATTAAAGAATATTCTTTCCGTTTAATCTCTTTTGATGGAAGTGGAGACAATCTGATGGTAAATTCAGTAATTTTATAACAAGAAAAAATACAATGATATTTTATAGAGATAGAATGAAAATATATATGCTAAAAATGTTGAGAATGAAGAGATTGTAAATCTTTATTTTGAAGGCCTCATGGTATATTCATAGCTCATGAGTTTTGTCATTTTATGAAAAATAGGATTCGGAGTGTAATTTTACCCTTGTAATATTTTGAATTGTATTTTACTTAAAATTATATGTATTGGATCAGTATAAAATATGAAGAACCCCGCATGGTGTTAAGAAAAACTTCTCCGACGAGTGTTGGGCTTGGGCAAGGTGCCTGAGCCCATCACATGTGAAAGTGGGTCCAGGCGCGTTGCTTGGACCCAAACATGTTAGGCTTAGGCATTCCAGCCCGAACCCATAAGAGGTGAAAGTAGATACAGGCGTGCTACCTGAACTCAAACACATTAGGCTTGAGCATAATAGCCCGAGCTCATAAAGTAAGTTCAGACGTACTGCCTGGATCTAAACATAATGTACATAACCATATAGGTCATAGAAGATGAAAGTGGATCTAGGCGCTGCCTGGACCTAAATATAGTGGGCTCAGCGCGTGTCAGCCTGAACTCACGAGAGGTAAAAGTAGGTCTGGGTGTATTGTTTAAACCTAAACATGATGGGCTCGGACATATTAAATATGAGATATAGATCCAGGCGCGTTGTTTGGATTCAAGAATGTGGGGGCACATGCCCAAGCTCGAGTTCATGATGGTGCTGGGGTATACGCCCATGCTGGCCTACACCTTGTACTCCTGAGTACACTGTCCTTGGCTCCCTTGTTGCACTTTGAGTTCGGGATATCGAGCCCGAGCCGAATAAATGTTCTTATTGGACATATTTTGAGAGAATTTTTTATTCCATTTAAAAGAGTTGTTTTGGACCATTTTATCATCACTAAGCAATATTCTTGTATTAATAATCCACACCACTGTCGCTTCCAATCCAAACTTCCAACTGCTACGTTATCTAATTGTGTGATGAAGGCCAGCAGCACTCCTGTCTCTGCTGCTCAAGTCCAGCAAACCATCAATCCCACCACCTCCACTACTAGTAATTTCTTCTTCACATTTCAATTTTTTTAATGAACCGATTAATTAATTAATTAGTTCACACCGAGAGATCAATGAATTGAATAAGGCAAACAACATGGGTCATCAAAGGAGATGGCTTTATGGCTCTGCCCCCCTATCCTTTTGTTATCTAGGATTCAAGGGAAACTTCAATAGATTATTCTTAATGTATATGTTACAGAATTGAATGAACTGAAATCGTAAGACTCCAGATTTTGTTTTTTGCCAACGAACCAGCATGGATGACGGTACAGTTTAGAAGGGTTTTTTTATTTTGAAAAAAAAAAAAAACTGATAAACTCGAAACGGTGAGATAAATATTAAAGTGGAAGGGAATTGAGGATTATTTTTTCTTTAATTTGTGTTTTTATAGCATGGTCGTAATTTGCTAGCAAAATATCTGGTGAATGGGATGGCTTTGGAGCAGACTTCACAACTGAAGGAAAACCAACTGAACTTCCTGAATCTGTGGTGCCTGAAGCTTATAGGGAGTGGGAGGTTAAGGTTTTCGATTGGCAGACTCAATGTCCACCCTTGCTCACCCACAGGACCTTCTTATGACTTACAAAACTATCAAACTACTTCCCACTGTAGGATGTGAAGCCGATGCTGCAACTCGGTACAGCATGGATGAGAGGGTTGTTGGAGGAGTAGATAATAATGTTTCTGCCTTTGCATATCAATCTGGTGGTTCTTATGCGGCTGTCTGGCCAATTGTCGATAATGGTCAATATAAGAAATGGAATCGGAGCATTGCTTGACCAATCCTCGAGATAAGGAGTCTCGTTTGAGAATAATTCAGGTTGTTCATGTAGCGAATACAGGGATTGAATTACAAAGTATCGGAGTTTTTTGCGAGCAGTGGTATGGACCATTTAGAAATGGTGACCACCTAGGTGGATGTGCTATCCGGGATTCAGCATTTGCTTCTACCTCTGCCTTGAAAGCTTCTGAGGTTGTTGGTGTTTGTCAGGGTCCCAGTGCTGTTTCCACTTTTGATTCTTCTCAAAATGTAAGTTTGCAAGATTCCTTCCCTTATCTTGTCATATCTTCATTTCGTCCAGAATCGTTGAAATTGATCTTGGCCTTGTTTACTAGGCATTCTGTTCATTAACTCTTGGTTCATGCAGTCACGCAGTCCATTTCTATGAATTCAAAGTTTTATTAGATATGTGAAATAAGAATAATGTTATATATCATTTGCCAAGATGGAACTTGTTTATTTCTGATTTTTAAACTTTCCATCCATAAGGATTGGATTAATTCTTTTAGACCAGCTTTCTTTTTTCCTTCCTCATTTTTGCTTTCCGAGTAATGTAGAGTTCATGCCTGCATAAGCCTTGCGCTCATGCACTGAAAGAGTGAGACAGGTTTTGTCTTGGTGAATTCAAAGTTTTTGATGTGTGTTGACTGTAGAATTATGCTAGTTTTAGCACTCAAAAAATGTATTAAAACAAATCCTACTCCATGCCCTGAATAAATACACTCAACTAATTTTTAATTAATTCAGGTCTTGATTCAAGAACTAATCGATGACAAGGTGTGGAAGACAGTTAGAGACGAACATGATCTCATTTTGCTTCCCATGCAATTGTGGAGTTCACTAGAAGGAAACAAAGGTGGTGTGAGGTATATGGCTGTTTGATCATGGGTACGCTGTTACATCAAGATGCATCTTCTCAAGCGATGTGAAGTTGAAGGCAAGTTGCTGCAGACTGATCGTTACTATTATTTGATTCCACTATAGTCAAATTTTCACATGTTTTTCAGTTTCACATCTAGAAATCATTGGTTTGAAATTACTTGAGTTAGATGGTAAGTGCATCCATTGATGATGGAACTTTTTTTCTTTATTTTAACAAAGAGGCTAACCTGTAGGTTCATGAAAAAATCTCATCGACCTATTTGAGGTCAAAAGAACCCTTGCATGATCGCATCTATTTACGTCAAGCTGAGAAATCCATTCAACCAGTATTCTTAATTTTCTGGAATTTTGTTTGTGCGCATTCATCATTATCTTCTTATTTTTATGTCGAATAAACAAATCTGAAGCTGGGGCAGAAGGGTTTTTGACCGTTTGTTGACATGGACATACTACATGGAGGTTCGTGCTTTTCTTGACATCAACCTTTGTTTATTTTGCAGGAAATTTTGATAGCTCATGAAACTGCAATGTCAGAGGGTGTCTGGCCTGAGATGACCATTCATACCAGCTCAATTTATTTGCAATGCACAGAAAGTATGCTGCTATTTAGTGTGTACACTGTTTTCAAGACAAATTAATAGCAAAGATGGGGTTTTGTAGTGTAGATATATTCTATTGGTTTTGGCTAAATAGGAGATGGAGGATAGAACGAGACAGTATATGCTGTGTTCAGTCTCTCCAAATTCCTTATAGCACACATACAGATTAAAAGGAACATGTAGCATTGGAAGATTTTCGTTGTTGATCAATTTTGACAATTACTTTCAAGTAAAAGGACCAATTTCTGCTTTTCAATCCATCATGCAATACTCTATAATTGGCACAGATGGGGTTAACCCCAAGTCATTAGCATGCTGTGATAGTGTGATGTTTTTCAACCTGGGGTTCAGCAATGCCTGGAGTATGAAAATGAAACTTAAGATCCTCGTTCTTCAAAAATCAACAAACAGAGTGCTTAAATAAAAGCACAACAAATTAACTTATCAACATGAACAGCTATAATAACACTTCACACTAAAGTTTACAAAGCTTACGATCATTTTCCCCAGCCACACAGCAATATAAATGCAAGTGGACAAATGTTCAAGCACAGAAACTTACAAAAATCTAAATCCTCTGTTACTCGGAAGGAATTGTAATCATTTCTCAAACTACTGTTACCAATCATCCTCATCTTCCAGCTTTGCTGTGCGGCCTGCCAATGTGGGTCTAGTTCAAAATACAGGACCACGATTGGTAATCATAAATTACTACGCAATTGTATCTAAAATCGCCATCCAAAAATATCTCGATAGTACTTTATTTTTAGTTCTATATCCTTTAAGACTGTACTAATTGTGCACAATAATTAATACTAGTTAGTTACTGTTTTTTAATGCTTAATTGCAAGGTATAAAAGCATCATGAAAATCAAAAACAACTTTACAATCGTTAGATTTTCGCTTTGGAATCATCTTTTAAATCTTCCCAGGTTATCATGAGAATATTATGATTGGTAAGTCTTAAAACATTAGTACCAGAAACCATTTTGTCAAGAACATTAGTACCAGAAACAATGATTTGATAATTGCTGATTAAAGGCTTCTTTCTTTCGAACATCTACTGTCACCAATTATGAAATGTGCATTAGAAATTCCCAGCAAAGTGACAGTTCCAGCAATAAGTAAAATGTAAGAAGTGGAAAATGGGAATCATCTGAAAACAAAAGGCTATAAGGTACCTGTACATCACATATTCCCAAGATATAGTGCACCTGGTGCATCTCTCATGCTCATATTCAGACTGTTTCGCATAGTTCGTCTACCAATTCCTGCATTGCCTTTTTGCATCATGGCAACAAATTCACCATAGTCAATTCTTCCATCCTGAAACAACACGTACCACCAAATCAATGAAGTTTGGTAGCAAGCAAACAGGTGAGGGAATTCAAATAACTGAATCTGTTTGCCAACCCCCACTGTATATAAATGTAGATGACTTACATTATCTTGATCAACTTCTTTGATTATGTCTTCAAGTAAAACATCAGTCATGTTATGCTCAGCACAAGCTTGTTGAAGCTCATCGACTGTAATATAACCGCTTCCATCCTTGTCAAAATATTGGAATGCTGCAACAAGATGTTCCTCACGCTCCAATTTGTTAAGATGAACTGTAGCAGCTACAAATTCCTTATAGTCAATTGTTCCACTGTTGTCCACATCAGCCTGAAATTGACAAAAATAACTAATCAGCTGATTAGAAGATAACCACTAAGATTTAACATAATAAATATGAAAAGCATATGCATAAAATGAGGAAAAAATAAGAGTATGAAAATGGAGAAAAGGAGATGTGACTGGGAAAAACAATGGAATAGAGAAGTACAAAAATGTACAGAAACAACCAGATATGCAGATATCTGCTTTGACACAAACATCTTACCGCATCCATAAGGTCACGTATCTCTGTATCCTTCAAGGTAGAGCCATATCTTCGCAAACCAGCTTTGAGTTCATCAAATGTGATTGCACCACTGTTATCAGTGTCCATAGCCATGAACATCTCTTTCAAACCAGCAATTTCCTCCTCAGAAAGGCTTTCAGCTATTACCTGATAATGTGAAACAAGTGCAAGTCATCAGAATGTATATGGTATAAAGAGTTGAATCTAAGACATGACAAACTGTCAATCAATTATCTAGCTTCAGAAGTAGCAAAGTAAGCAACGTCAAGTGAGTATGCTTTCCAGTTAAAATGATAGACTGCCCATAGGTGCGAGAGAGTAACTGGGAAACAAGCAAAAACTATACGAGGACTAGTGACACGGGTGTGTAACCAGTGCCTTCATCTGTATTTTCCAAGTGATTAAGTATTCTCCATGAAGCGCGCCCACTATTATCTAGAATGCTAAAAAATATGTTGCATATGAACATGCACATGCCCTTACCCGTAAAGCCATCTTCTTTAATTTATTCATTGCAGAGAACTGCTTGAGACGAGAAAGTACAGCGGGATCCAGCGCTCTATCAGGAGCAACTCCATTTTCACATATCCAAGGATGACCTGGTAAAGCAAATATATGTCAGTTTGACCTCGAAGTCAGCTGAAAATCAAATAATGTACGAATACAGCAAGCTATGCATATAAGGAATTCCCACAATAGCATAACGATTTTGGATCCAAATCCAAAAATTGCAGACTCTACATAATTAAGTTTACTAGCAAGCCTACTTCAGGGCAGTGAGTTCCAAACCAACAGTGAATTGAAGATCAGCAATGCACAAACTAATGTGGTAATTCAAGGACAACATGATGTTTTACATTCAGGCATCATGCAACCTAATTGATTGACCCTAGGGGAACCCAAAAAGGAAGTCATAAGTTTTTTTAGCACTGTAAACACAGCAACGGATATGTAGACTACACATCCTGCTATCTGGTATTTGGGTTGCTTTACCAAAAAACACAGAAACCAAAATCCAAATTGATATAGCAGCCTACCCAATTATCATTCATATAACTCAAGAAACTACTGAAAGGTCAGACATACACAGCACTTCATGAGCTGTCAAACGCTCTGAAGGTGAAGAGCAAAGCATCTTCCGGATGAGATCTTTGGCACTGTCTGATATTAGGGGCCATGGGTCTGAGTCAAAGTCGATATAACCCTTCAACACAGCATCAAATATTCCTTGTTGTGTTTCTGAAATCCAAAACAGAAGAACTTTTCAGTAAATTGCACAAAGAATAAAAAAGCTTAAGCTTTTATAGCAGTATTCCAAAGAACACCAACCTGCCCAAAATGGTGGCACTCCACTTAGCAATATATACAATATGACCCCAGCTGTCCACACATCTGCTTCTGGCCCGTAGTGCTTGAGGAGCACCTCTGGAGCAACATAATATGGGCTTCCAACCACATCAGTGAAAATTTGACCTGTAATAGCCAACCACATATAAGCATCAATACTCAAGATTACATCGTTATACCATGTATTGAAAGGTTTCGTGAATGCTACACATTACTATATCTCCAGAGTTTGATTTGAGGTCTTTAGAGAAGAAAAGTGTTTCATAAGTTCGCTATACTATTCAAGCAATTATAGGTATGCATACAAAAAGCTTTAATTATTTAAATTCATTCTAACAAAATGAATACCATCAAGCATAAGAGAAGGTAAAGAATTTTAGATGTGAAGAGTTATTAATCAGTAAAACATGTAATCTAATTGGTAAAAACATTTCATAAAAAAATAGATGGATGAAGTAACATTCATATTTTAATATCTTGATGTTTTTTTTTTTACAAACATCTTTAGTATCTTGATATGCTGATAATTCAACAAAATGCAAACGACGTGTTGTATACCTGGTTTGAAGAACACAGAGAGTCCAAAATCAATAGCTTTAAGCGAGAAATCATCATCCTTATTCACTAACAAGAAGTTCTCTGGCTTTAAATCTCTATGCATAACCCCTAGCGAGTGACACGCCTCCACAACCCCTACAATAATCTTAGTCAACTCGGCTGCCTTCCTCTCGCTGTAATGCCCCCTTTGGATGATCCTATCAAACAACTCTCCTCCTGAGCAAAGCTCCATTACAATATGAACATACAATGGATCCTCGTAGGCACCCTTAATGGTCACAATATTCTTGTGACCTGCCAAGTGGTGCATTATCTGAATCTCTCTCCTAACGTCCTCAACATCCTCCTTGGAAATTAACTTTCTTTTGCATATAGACTTGCAAGCATACTCAATCCCCGTAAGAATCTCAGTGCATAAATAAGTAGTGCCAAATTGTCCTTGTCCTAATTTACGACCTAAAGTGTAAAGATCACGAATGTTTGGAGTTTTATGGCCTAAAACATAATAAGCCTGGTTATCGACACTGCGCCTCATTATTGTATCTTTCTTGGTAGGGCTAATGAGAGGTAAATTGCTGTCCTTTTTGGCGGTGAGTTCTTGGGAGGTTAGACTTGAAAAGGAATGCTCAGAATTGGAGTGATCAGAGGAGGCGTGGCGCTTGGAATTGGAGGCAGTGGCGGTCGATTGCTCGTCGGGCTGATTGTAGCCCTGATGAAGTATTCCTTTGAAAGATCCACGGCATGTATTGCCCATGGAACAACCACAATTCCCTTTAATCACTTCACCACCTTGTCCTCATCTAATGAAGTCTCATCAATTACACTGCAAGAACGAAATTTACATCATAATTAAAAACAAAAATCCAAATTTGGAAACTTGTGCACATAATCTATACATGCGTTTTTATGTGCATACACAAGCAGACAAATCTAATTCAAGATTAGAAAGCATTTAACATCAGATCAAGCCTACTGTTCAGTTTGTTTCGTCCGAAAATGAATACCTTCATTTTCCGAAGAAGGGAGCGAAAAAAAAGTACACAAAACGAAAGCTTTTGCATCAAAATACATAAAAAAAAGGGATGATAACTTACCGGTCAAAACCCAACAAGAACAAGTCTTTACAACAGAATACCATCACAAATTACAAAAGTAGAAAAACCCAAAAAGGAAAAGAAGCCATTTGAAGAAAGTGACAGGATTCGAGCACAAGGAAAGACATGATAACTTAAGTACTTACCTATATAATGTCTTGAATTATACAAGGGAAAGAAAGGATGGATCTGAAGTGTAGGTAGGAGAAGGAAAAATGGAAGAAAAGAGGAGAAACCAAGTTATAAAACATAACACGACTGTGAAGTTGTTTGTTTATTAATATGATGTTGTGAATATTAAATGGGGTCTGCTGTTGTTGCTGAGAAACATCGGATTGGAGAGTGCTGACCAGCTAACAATTTTTTTTCCCCCTCTTATTTATTTATTTATTTTTGTGGAAGAAAGGGTACGCGGCTTTACATGTTTCCTTTGCCATTGTTTTCCTTCTTTTTAACCTTTCCATCAATCACTTCTACAAAACAACAGTTTTCTTTAATTTCCTCCATTTTTGTTTTTTTGTTTTTTTTTGTTTTTTATAAGAGTAATAGTTATTGCTACCTCTCTCTCTCTCTCTCTCCCCCTCCCTTCCTAATTCCTATTATTACACCGTTTTCTTCCAAGAAATGCTAACCAAGCAAAAAAAGGTTCCATCTTTGACCTCAGACATGACAATTCCAAGGTGGGTTGTGTTTGAAGAGTAAATTTCGCTGGCTCCCTGAATACACTTGATTGGTTCGTCGTCATCACGCGCTGTTAGAGATAGTCGGTCTCTCTGACAACATGGATTTTTCTTGTTTCGATGGCAAAATATCGCAGCAACTATTAGTTTGAGAAGGATAAATTTAGCTCTGTAAGATCTAATTTGAGACAACCCTACTCGTGTTTCCTCTCAATTTTTTCTGTTATATCTTTCAAGCTACCATTTATGGCAGTGGTGAATGGCACATTGCATCAGAGGTGGCTGAGCTGATTGCATCAATCAAACAATCTTGACTGTCTGATCCTCTCTGGGTAGGGCCCATCTGGTGCAAGCAAGAAACCAGCCCTAAACCCCAAAGCTAGAGGCATTCACGATCATCATTATTATGACATCATCATCCATCAACCATATGCTCAACAGGACTTTGCACATGAGCTGAATTTGGATGTTTGTTTGCAGGGTTGTTGTGGTTTTTTTGTGGTTAAATTGTGTTTTATTTAAAAATATATAGAAATAATATTTTTTTTTATTTTTAAAATTTTATTTTTAATATTAATATATTAAAATAATCTAAAAATACTAAAAAATATTATTTTAAAGTAAGAAAATAAAATAAATTTAAATTTTTTAAAAAATATTTTTTTAAAAAAAAACATGATCTCATTTAAATAAAATAGATTTGTGTGGATGGCAGTGAGGTGAGGTTAGTTTGGATTTTTTTTTCTTTTAAGTCACAACTCATTCAAATAAAATCCACACCTCCCTCCCTGAATACATATCCGGTTAAACCGCATAAATGAATGAGCTTTGTTCAAGAATACCATAGAAATTATTTTTAAAATATATATTTATTTAAAAATATATTTAAATAATAAATTTTTTAATATCAGGAAATAAAAAGATATAAAAATACAAAAAAAAAATAATTAATTTAAAACTAAAAAAATAATTTTTTATTTTTTCAAAAAGACGGTAAAACAATTTCCCCAAACCCTCGATTAAGACCACTACTTTGTTCATTGAAAGTTAAAATGGTGAAAAAAGGAAAGGAAGAGGGATTTACTTTTCAAAGAAAACAATTCAAAGCTACAAGTATTCGTCGAGTAATCATTGCATAGAAAAATATGCATGCAGTTCACCAGTCGAGTATTCATTCACACTGCTATAAAAACCAAAACGAGAAAAACAAAAAACTAATTAATCATGTCGGAAAAACAACATAGCTTTCCTCCATCCTTGAAAAAACACTAAAACCAAATTACATGGCATGTTTCGTACCATGTTTTTTCTTGAAAAAAACCCCAACACTCTCTTACCTCTCCAGTATTCCCTGAACTTCCTCTCTCTTTGCACAAAGAAGCAGGACAAAAATCAAAAGCAGAGGGGGCAACGAAGACAAAGGGATCTTTTTTTGAGAGGGGGGGGTGGATAGGGTGGCTAGATCCGGGGACGTGAAAACAGGAAGGTGCTTTTTGATGGGGGAGTTAAGAGGGTGTCGGGGAGTCGATGAAAAAGGAGGAGTTGTTTCTGAGACGAGGGTTGACAGATTCGGGAACAATGAAAAGGGAGGACGTACAAGCTGTTGAGAGCATACAATAAAATAAACTTCAGTTTGGGGATTTTGTTATCTGTATCAAAGTTTCTTTTCTTTTCTTTTTCCTTCATTCGGCCAGTGATGTGGGTTCTCCTGGCTGCTCTTGTTTGCTGCTGCTTTTTAATTATGGCTTGCTTGATGAATTTATTCTAAGATTTATCGTGTTTTTCATTATTATTGTAGAGTATGAGGTAAGATGAAGAAGGAAAATGTGTCAAGGTCAGACGAGGCTATCAATAGTCAAGTGGAGAGTATCCCAATTGAGAATCACTTGATCAAATACTTAGAGATTTCTCCATAGAGATGATGTCAACGAGGATTGCATGGTAAGCGTTCTCATTTCTTTAGCATAAATGTGTCAATGCTATCTTCCATTACATATTTGAGTTTGTTTGGTTAGCTCTCTCATTTTTTTCGGTTTTTTTTCTCCCCCTGGATTTAGATGACTGTGAGGATTGCATGGTACGATTCTAAATATCCTTCAAAGGTTGTCTTGGAAAAAACTATGAAAAGAAAAGTCAATTGCAATTGTCGTACGTTGTCTCAAAGTTAAAAAAAAAATGCACATTTGAAACTTTGTGCCTGAACTGAAAGCATTTTACTAATAGGATGAGAAGTTTGGATGGGGGCTTTTGTTGTGCATCTTTGGATTTTTTTTCTTTTTAAACTTATTGGCGGAGGCTTGGTTCGACCAAGCCGCGGAGTATTGGAAAACACTTTCATCGTAGATTCTATAGTTTTCTCATAAAAAAAAGGCTTCAAAGAACCTTCGATTTCTTTCCTTTTTTTTTCCTTTTTTTTTTTTTTAATTCAAGCATTGCTTAAACAGAGGGCTTATGATGTTTTTGCTTTTGACTTCCCCCCCTAGATTCCTGTTATCGCATGCCTTTGTTTTTCTCTTTGGATGTTTTGTTTTGTTAACAAATCGTTATCTTCTCTTGGTTTTTTGGGATCAAACAGGTCTTTTTGAATCGTTAAGAAAAATCTGTTTGATGAACCAAAACGAATCGACCAAAAAAGGAGAGGAAGTTTTTAGTCTAGAAATGCACGTTTAATCCTCGCGTGCTTTATCCACTAAGAAAACTTGGAAATCAAAAAATATTTGCGGGTTACTTTGCATTTATTGTCAAGGCTTTCCTTCTGATGTTACTCTTGCTTTCTAGGACATTTGTAGCTGTAGCAGGTTCTGGTTATTTCCAAGAATTTATAGGTGCGGACATCTCAACTTTTTTTTTTTCGCCTTCAATCTTTTGTATTCCGATCAACAGCTCCCCTAATAGAAATGGACATTAGTTTTTCCATCCAGTTGACATACACTTTTTTAGTCTCGACTTTTATGGTTTTTTGATAGCTGAACTTACACTTTTTTACACTGTTCTTGGTCATCAGAACTAATGGTCTCTGTGCATTGCAGGATGAATTAGTCTTCATGGCGGCCGCCTGTGGTTGCCAAGGAATTTTGTCGCTTCTTAGACTGTAAACTTTATAGATTTTTTTTTGCAATGTTTTTTTTTTGTTAGAAACCAAGCTTTATTATGTCTGTCTAGCATCAATTCTAGTTCTTGGTTTGTTACAACTTTTTATGCTTGCACGTGCCTATCCATAGTATGTAAAACTGCCATTCCATAGAAATAGACAAATTCCTCCGCGGCTAATGTTTGTGCACAACATTTAGCTCTCTGTGATCTTTCGCCATGAATTTTAAATTATTTTCAATTTGATAAACTAGGATTCATCATAGATACAACAAACCCAGCCCACTGCAGAGCGCAAAGCAGCGAACGTAGTGAAATACTACTTTACTCTATTGCGCATTGAGATCATCCAAGACAAAACCAGCCAATATGTTCTTTGGAAACCAAATTGGCCTTTCAACTTTTGTGCTGGGATTAAGAAAAGGAGACATCATCTGTGTGCATCTCCATCGGCAAATGTTGACAATTTAAGTACCTAAACCATCAAATACCACAAGTTGGGATGATATATCTTTCACATCTGGGAAAAATGATTCAATGGAACTTCAGTTTCAGACTCTCCTGGCTTCAAGATAACAGGGTGGTGTCTTCCTGATGTTTGGCAGG
This sequence comes from Populus nigra, assembly GCF_951802175.1. Taxonomy (NCBI): domain Eukaryota; kingdom Viridiplantae; phylum Streptophyta; class Magnoliopsida; order Malpighiales; family Salicaceae; genus Populus; species Populus nigra. The sequence continues at coordinate 13,616,950 of NC_084870.1, read as the reverse complement.
CCCTCCACCGGTAGGCCTGAAGTATTTTCAAGTATATGTCAGCTAGAATGAACAGTAGGAAAAATGTACGGGTGACGGGTGCGGGAATCATTGAAGAATACGAATCATCAACAAGCAGCCCGTATCCCAAACACTTAGCTGTTTAGAGCATGAGCTATTGCATATTGTAACAGGATATGTTGCAGAATGCAAAATGCTCTATTATGTCAGCTACTTTTGAAAAGGCCATTCAAGAAGAATATATTCTTCTTTGAGAAGCATATAAATAAATAAGCAAAAGTTGTTGCAGAATTGAATAGAGGTCTATGACGAGGAGTGAATAAGGTTTCAGAATCAGAATCCTAAATGAAACATGGGCAAAATATCAACACATAATCCGCAGACAACATAGAAGGTACGAAATATAGGAATTAAATAATGAATGATTAAGAAATGGAAACAAAAGTGATTAAGCATGAATAGGTAGCGTACCCGTTAGAATTATTAAAAATAATTTTTAAAAAATAAAAAAAAATTATTTTAATATATTTAATAAAAAAATATTTTAAAAACAATTATTATCATATTTTTAAATACCCATCATCATGAGTCTTATATTTTATTCTATTGACTTATGTCTTTTTTGTACTTGAACTAAACTCCATAAGCGCTCAAAATATATTGGAGAGAGAAGGTCTATTATTAAAAGTTCATTTATTTTTATGTTTTAAAAGTATTTTTTTTATAATTTTTTTTACTTTGAATTAAAGTTTTTTAATATTTCTAGATTGTTTTGATAAGTTAATATCAAAAATAATTTTTTTTTTAAAAAATATTATTTCAATATATTTCCAAACAAAAAACATTTTAAAAAACAATTGCTAATACAATATCAAATATGCTCCAAATATAATGCCCTAGCTAGATTTTACGTCCCGTACGATGTCATATAATTATTTTCAAAACTAGTTTTTATTTAATTACATGATTATTATAATAAATATTTATAAGAGTTTAGGAGATTTAAATTCTATAAAAGAAAATGTATTTTTAAGTTGAAACTCTCATTCCTTATTTATGTTAGTTTTTTATGAAAAATATATCTTCTTTTATTAACAACTTTGTTTTTTAATAAAAAATCAAGATAATTAAAATAAATATTTCCAGAAATCTCAATATTTTAAATCAATGGGTGAAAGAACTTAATTTTGGAGACAAAACTCTCATTTTCCTGTTAATTTAGTTTTGGGATGAAAATATTTTTTTATTACTAATAGCGTGTTTTTTTAAGAAAAACTCATCATGATGTAAAAAGCAAATTTCAGACAGGAAAGATTATGATTTTCATGTGGCTATATGAAATAATTAAAAACTAAAAAGACTATTTAATTTCCATTTAATATTCATGTGTAGTTTTTTTTATATAATTTATTATATACTAGGCTCATATAAAATTGTCTAAAAATGATTGTAAGTATAGGCATTAAAATGTATAATCTCATTAAGAAAATATGTCGGATAATTCTTTAAATAGCACTATATTTATTAGTTCAACTTAAAAAAATAATAATAATAATCTTAAGAAAATATGGGACTTGGAGGCCAGGCTCACAATTGCATCCTCTTGACCCACTCAATGCGAAGAATTAATGTTGCGGCATACAACCCGCTGTGTATTGTACTAATTTTTCAGCCATCTTCAATGATAAAAAAAAAAAAAAAAAAAAATTAGACCCAGGATTTTTTACCCCCGAACTCAATTATCAAGGTATTTTGATCGAAAAACAACTCTAAGATATCCTAAGCATTAAAATTACTTAATTTAACTAAAAATTAAAACAAATCCAGATTTTTAGTTAAATTAAGTAATTTTAATGCTTAGGATATCTTAGAGTTGTTTTTCGAACAAAATACCTTGATAATTAAGTTCAGGGGTAAAAAATTCTGGGTCTAATCACTACCAAAAAATTGATAAATACAAACAAAAATCAAAACAAATCCAGAACATCTTTGCGAGCCTCGATCTATTTTTTCCGATACAGTTGATAGAAAAGCTACCACCATTGAATTCTCACCTAACAAACTAACCAATTGATGTTAAGATTTGTTTTTATTTTTTTATTTTTTTGGTGATAGGAATGTAATCAACCATATTCTTTATCTCTTTTTGATATATATATTTTTTTATGGTTTTCTCTTCTATTTCTCACGAGGGGATGAAAAGTAACATAAATGGAGTTCAAGGGTCAAAGCATAACACTCTAAAATTGCATGGACCAATCCGTAGCAAGACAAAAACCTCAAGGACCAAAGTGAACTTTTGGCAATCACCGTTAGGGCGACATGAACAACGCTTTCGTCTCTATGTACGTATACAGTGAAACCCTGCTGTTAATTGGTATATTTTAGATAGATAACTATGATTATATATAGGGAGATGGTGCTATAGACTGATTGTATCAAGCTTGCTTCGAATTGGGCTATCAAAATAAAAAATCTCATGAATTCCTAGTTCTTCGGGCATGAACGATTGAGGAGGATAACTTGGGAATGGTAATCTGATTGATTCCTAGTTTTTTTTTTTTTTTTTTTTGTGTGCGCGTGTAAACAATTTGTTTTCAATTGGAGTGGAGACGTGGGTTTGTTAAAGAAAAAAGAAAAAAGGAGTTGACAATACGTGCGAGTGATGATTGCTAGATTCGGCTGCCAAGACAGCGTACCGATGAGGAACGTGATTTTTTCAAGGGGAGAGAGAGGGAGGAGTGGAAAACAATTAACGCTGTTGAATACTTGTTTCGTGATTGGTTGGATGCATGAACTCCTTGGTCCATTGCTGATCGGATCAAGACAGATAATGAAATCCTCCGTGATTCTCTCTCATCATCTTTTATTTTTCTTTTATTATTATTGAAAACAAATATATTTTTTAAATTAATATATTTTTAGTATTTTCATATTATTGATATTGAAAATAATTTTTACAAAATAAAAAATTATTATTTTAATTAAAAAATAATTTTCAAAACAACTGCAATCTCACTCTTTTTTATTTATAAAAAGAATAATTATTAAGTGTTATATATATATATATATGAAAAGAAATACTGCATGAAATATCGATCCTTGATCATAATTTATTTATATCACAAGGAAATATGTTCATTTTTTTTTTTTATCGTTGAGGCAAGGATCGGATAGGAGGATTATACCGAACGTATAATAAAAAACAAGGGATAATGATATGACCAGCTATGTTATGCTGTTAACTGTGATTTATTCAAGATCTAATTCATCATAATATTGGGTATTAATTGGCGTTTATTCAAGATCAGATCTACTAATGAGTGGAAAAAAAACACTGACACTGACTCCCTCAAACATCCTCCCTCCCTCCCTCCTCCACTGTCCGTCATACGCTACGCGCGGCCCTTCATTATTCTCTCCAATTAATTGCTGCCCCCTCCTTCCATTCCTTTGCAGCGTCTTCTCAAGATTCCATTTTATTCTTCATTCACAATTGTTAATTGCACCACCCACTGTTACTGTTAAGGATAAACTGGTTGTTTTGATTAACTTTAATTCACAATTAATTGTTGTTATTATGATCGGTTGTTTGTAGCTCTGCCTCTTATAATCATCTCATGTACGCTCGCTCTATGGCCCACCCGCCTTGAGCATATTATTTCCCCCCTAATGCCCATTCTTTGCAGCTTAATTAACGAGCTAATTAATTTTCAACTCTCTCTCTATATTTGTTATTCCATCATTTTATTTAGTCTGTGCTTGCTTCTCTTGAGTGTGTGTGTGTGTACACCAACTCTCGAGTATAAAAGAGTTTTATTATTATTTTTAATATATACACACACACACACACTTTCAAGTGCGTGTTATGAGATGTCCCACTACTTTGAACTAGTGATTCTACTCGATTGCATGGATAATTTATCATTTACACTCAATAAATTAATAATCTTGACTTTTAAAGTCTTAATAATATGTTGATTAAATAATATTTTTTAATGATTTTAAATGTATAATTTATAGAAATTAAACTGTAATTCAAGAAAAATCCTAGAATTCACAAACATACGGAATCTTTGACAGCAAAGGGGGGGATAATGGAACGGTTGATGATGTACCTCATCATGGCCACACGAGGTCCACATCATCTAAAGGTTTTACCCTTCTATCTTGCTAGGCTTCATGTTGTTTTCACAGTTTTTTTTTTTAAGTTTTAAATTGATTTTTTTAAGTTTTAAATTACTTTGATATTAAAAATAAATTTTTAGAAAACAAATAATATTATTATAATACATTTCCAAACAAAAAATAATTTAAAAAACCATCTCTATCACATTTTTTGTTTTCAAGGGATATTGAACATCAATTGACTATTCCTCATCCGCGAAAGGGAGTTAGAACAGCAATGGACCCTTCCCTAGCTCTTGTTGAGGATCGGTAGCTATCAACTAGCCACGGAGATCGACCAGTGAACAATTGATGGCATCATAAGTTGCGCGAGAATTGGACTGGCCGGCCATTGCCTTCTCATTCTTTTTTTTCCACCAATAAAAAAGTATTCTTGCATGCATCAATCAATAATAAAACCTTTTATTATAAAATTTATAAATCAACTTATATATCAATCAAGATTAAATTTATTTTTTCATACAATTTTAAAGTATTTTTATATTTCAATATACATTAAAATAATATTTTTATATTTTTAAAATTTTGTTTTTAATATTAAAATGATAAAATAAATAAAAAAAGGCAGCACAACTGGCGTGGCAAACATGAACATTCAGCAAATGGTTAAATTTGATTGCACGTCAGAAGCTAATAAATCACACCCAACTCCACTTTAATCATGCATGTAAAGGTGGCGGGTCCCATGCACAAATAATTGATAACACATGACACAAAAATTGTTGGTGCATAACTGCTTTGTTTTTATATTTAAAAAATATTTTTGAAATTTTTATTTTTTTTATTTTAAATTAATATTTTTAAATTATATTAATACGTTGATATTAAAAATATTTTTTAAAAATAATAAAATATTATTTTAATATATTTATACAACAACAACCGCATTATATTAAAATACGCTCGTACGCTCTCACGAGGCTCCCACGGGGCACCCAGGAGCGAGAACTGATAGCTACAAGTTGTATTCCTAGTCCGCATTTTGTGCTTTTCCTTCCTGCTTTCCCTATCTTTTACGGGCCGTGACCGTGACCGTGACCGTGACCGGGGCATTCATCCTTACCTCTCGTTCTTAGTTACTACTGTCACAACCAAAGACGAGCAAAAGCGGGCAAAAGGGCACTCGAAATAATCTCTTATATCTTTAAATAATCCGGGTTTCCCAGCTGGATGTGTTTGTTAAGATTACTGGATAAAAAAGGATGAAATTTGACAGAGAGAATTGCTTGTGGGAGTAGGGCATGCCGAGGTATTTTTCACAGTCTTGCAAGGCCAGGCCAGATCAGAGCAGGCCACCATTACGATTTTCCACCTGTCCAGGTATTATATTATGTCATTGTAAACTTTCCTTGAGAATATTTCTTAAAGAAATTGACAGCTCCAGCTCTGATTCAATAGCTCTTGTCTCTTTGGGAAGACAGAGGGTGCTGCAACCCTTAATTGCTAATGTCACATGGTTAACCAAGGAAAGGAAATTTGACACAATCCGTGTCTTCGCTTGCTTAAATTACTGGTTAGACACCAAGTTGTTTGTCAGGACACACCACAAGATTCCAATCTCCACAGTCCAGACTTGCATATTGGATCTTGGACTGATCCTTTTTAGCCCCCTCTACTCTCTCTCTCTCTCTCTCTCCAGTCATCTTTCAGGAGAATCTTCTCAATTGGTGATTTCCCTTCATAAAGTCTGGAACTTTATTTTTTCTTGATTCTTTGTAGAATACAAAAATAGGTACCCTTCTTTTGCAGAGGTGACGCAAATAAGGGTTTGGTAGCGAGGGGCACATATATAGTAAGTTGGTAACAGCAATCCGAGGAAGGTGGTGACGTGCAGGGCAAATAGAGGCGCATAAGGGGCAGGTGTCCTAGCTCAAAAGGCCTTTGCTTTGCTTCTCTTTCGCCGGAATTCTTCTCCTTTTTTACTTCCCCATCTGCCACCTAAAGAAAGATATTTCCTTGTTCTCTATTCGCACTTCATTGTCCTGAATTATAATAATAATAAAAAAACCCTCATCACCAAGGACAACTCTCTTGACGCCAAAACATTGCAATTTGCAGAGATTATGATGGCCTTTTCTGCATCCGGCGATACCTGAAAGGACCCATCTAACGGTTCTGCTTCTTTTGCTTTGTCACCCAGGTAATTAAAAAAAAAATCACTTGTTTTGTTTTCGTGTTAGATTTGGACATCTGCGTTTTCATTGTTTTCTGTTTTTCTTTTTTTATATATACAATCTTCTGTTTTGTTCCATATTGTTCATCGGTTGGTTAGGTTGATAGTGTTGATCCATTGGTCTGTTTCTCTACCCAATATAGATCTTCGTACCTCATAAGAGAATCGAACTCTTGTAATAATATTTATTTTTTTCGAATTGGGAGAGCGATAAAGTTTTCCACCATTTGATCTGTGATTTTTGGGATCTTCTCTATCAGAGTGTACGGTTTGTGGTTAGAGTTTAGAAGAAATCTTGGCTTCAGGAAAGATGAATGGAGCTGTGCTTGTAGCTGTTGCTGCTGCTATTGGCAACTTATTGCAAGGATGGGATAATGCAACCATCGCAGGTACTTTTCCCGTTTGATAATTTATTTCCTAGTCTTACTGTCAAGGCCTGAAATGCTTCAAGGTTTCTTCACCTTTTAAAGGTGATTCTTTGCACAATAAACGATCACTTTCATGCATTAAGTTGTTTTTGTGATCGACTTATAGTAACTGAGATTTGCCTCATTCAGTAGTTGATAATTGTATACCTTGCTTGAATTGACTAACACACAGTGCTTTCTGTATTAGAACCATGTATTTTTTTGGCTATCGATTCTAAGCGATTTTTTTTTTGGCCGATGCAGGGGCTGTTTTATACATAAAAAGGGAATTTCATTTGGAAAGTGAACCTACTATTGAAGGATTAATCGTGGCTACATCACTTGTTGGAGCCACTTTAATTACTACGTGTTCTGGACCCATATCTGATTGTCTAGGCCGCCGTCCTTTGTTGATAATCTCATCAATACTTTATTTTGTTAGTGGTCTTGTAATGTTATGGTCTCCCAATGTTTACGTTCTGCTTTTGGCAAGGCTTTTGGATGGATTTGGCATTGGTTTGGCAGTAACTCTTGTTCCAGTTTATATATCTGAGACGGCACCACCTGAAATAAGGGGATTGTTGAATACCCTTCCTCAGTTCACTGGATCTGGTGGAATGTTTCTGTCATATTGCATGGTGTTCGGAATGTCCTTGATGGAGGCTCCAAGTTGGAGAGTGATGCTTGGAGTTCTTTTTATTCCCTCAATCATCTATTTTCTATTGACTGTATTTTTCTTGCCTGAGTCTCCAAGGTGGCTTGTAAGTAAAGGACGGATGCTGGAGGCCAAGAAGGTTCTGCAGAGGCTCCGCGGCAGAGAAGATGTTTCTGGTTAGCCCTTCTGCTTTCCCTCTTTGAAAGTTATCTGTTCCTTTTGTCTGGTGATTCAAAATGTGATCTGCATGAATTTTGAGTTTAGTATAATACTTTATTTTTTAATAGCAATATTGTTTTGATATGCCTAGTGATGGGTGATATGATACACAAGGTAAAAGCTTTCTGGAAGACAAAAGTATAGTTTTGGAAGTTTAGTTCATGCAGAAATTCTCCCAGCAAAATAAAAAAGATTAAAAACATTGTGTATGAAAAGGTGCATGCATAGAATTTTTAATATGAAAGTTTGCTGTTTGATGTGGGGTGATTTTAGTTCTGAAATTTCTGAATTTCCCTTCTGTCATGTACTTATGCTTCATGTTGAGGCAACCATTCTGTATTTGAATCATCACTCTCTTTGGCAGTTTGGGCTTCATATGTTTTGCTCTTACTAATGCTCAGTTGTTAGACTACTACTAACCACAATTTATATATGTGTTAATTTATTCAATTTGTTTTTGCTTCATCTCACTTCTTATCTCTTCACCACTACCTTGCAATATAATGAAACTTGCTTATTCTTGTCCTCGATTAATGATATTCCTGAAATACAGGCCATATCATAAATTGAAAGAGGGGTCATGATTAAGTAAGCTTTCAGAGGCTCTTGTTTGATTTCATTAACTGTACAACAATTTGGCAAATGGCAGTGAGATTTCAGCTGAGAATTACATTTGTTACCTCCAGAGGGAAACTTTTATGCTTTCGGTATTCTATTGACCATAATTCAAGGGTGTGCCGATTCAACATATCATATAGAAACCTTGATAATCATTTTCAGGAAGTTTGTACAAAACTGCTTAGCCGTGATCTGTTCTATTCTTTCTACCATGTTTATTTTACAAAATATCAGTGTCTTCATGTATAAAGTATTCAGTATCGAGTGAGCGGCATTCAATTTCATGGATCACATACCTGTACTTTGCCATATTGTAGCTGTTTATATAGAATTCTCTAGCTCCATATTCTTTCATAACTAATCATGTGTTAGTTATAGCTCTTAGGGTACATGAACACACCATGCATCCTCTTATGTTATGCACCTTACAAAATGCTGAATGGTGTAAACTCTACTCTGTCTCGCCACTTGTGGTGGGGGAATGCTCTTCCTATCTCTTCGTCGAGTCTTCCTCTCCCTTTCACTAGCCTGCCCTCCAAAACCATACCAAGTGACCCTGGCCAGTCATGCATTTCCTTCTATCAGAATTGAAGTAAAAGCATTATGTTTCTATTTCTTTTAGCATTTCTAAAGGAGAGAACCATGTGTTTGAATTTACAGCAACTTAAATAGATGGTTTGGTGACTGTAGTCAATTTAGTTCTTAGTAATTGTTTTCTCTTTGTTTCTTATGCAGTGATAATATTGCAGTGTTTCCTCTTACTTCTCTACTGTTCCTGCATAGAAGTTTGAGTATTCTGTCATGTTTGGTGGAAATGGTGTAAAATCACTCACTACGTGACTTTAGGATTTTTATTTTCACAATTTGGAAGTAATGAATTATCATGTTCACGACTAATCTTGTTTGGATGAACAGGTGAGCTGGCTTTACTGGTTGAGGGACTTGGAGTTGGGACTGACATATCAATAGAGGAGTACATAATTGGCCCTGCCAACAATTTCACCGATGACCATGATATAGCTGCCGACAAAGATCATATCAAGTTATATGGGCCTGAACAAGGTCACTCCTGGGTTGCCAGACCTGTCAGTGGGCAGAGTGCTATTGGTCTTGCGTCTAGGCATGGAAGCATGGCACACCAGAGTCTAGCTCTCATGGATCCTCTTGTCACCCTCTTTGGTAGCGTCCATGAGAAGCTCCCTGAACAAGGAAGCATGAGAAGCATGCTTTTCCCTCACTTTGGAAGCATGTTCAGTGTAGGAGGGAATCATCCTAGAAATGAAGATTGGGATGAGGAGAGCCAAGCCAGAGATGGTGAGGATTATGCATCTGATGGTGCTGCTGGTGATTCTGATGACAATTTGCAGAGTCCATTGATCTCACGTCAGGCAACAAGCATGGACAAGGACATGGTCCCACCTGCCCATGGAAGCATGTCAAGCATGAGACATGGGAGTCTGATTACAGGAAATGCTGGAGATCCAGTTGGTAACACAGGGATTGGTGGTGGTTGGCAGCTGGCATGGAAATGGTCCGAGAGAGAAGGTCAAGATGGAAAGAAGGAAGGGGGCTTTAAGAGAATTTATTTGCATCAAGAGGGAGCCCCTGGTTCTCGGCGTGGATCTCTGGTTTCTCTGACTGGTGCTGATGCCCATGCAGACAGTGAATACATCCAGGCTGCTGCTCTGGTGAGTCAATCAGCTCTTTATCCCAAGGAGCTTGTGAATGAGAATCCAGTTGGACCAGCTATGGTCCACCCATCTGAAACTGTAGCTAAAGGACCAAGCTGGAGAGATCTTTTTGAACCAGGAGTCAAGCATGCCTTGGCTGTTGGTGTGGGAATTCAAATACTTCAGCAGGTAAGAAATGGAGTCTACTGAGCTACTTGGTTTTTTTGTGATGAAGTTTATTTAGTGGCCTTCATTAGGTAGCACATTGATCTTGACACGTGTTCTATTTTATTCAAGAGGGACACTTTCTGAACTTTAATAGCAGAAACTGTTTTAAACAGATGGATACACTCCCATTCCATCATTTTCTTCCTTTCCTTTTGACAACTACGCCTTAAAGTTTGAAGCATAGTGGATTTGTTAATGTAGACATTATACTGCTTTCAAGTTTTGTTTCACTTTTGTGTAAGTTGCTCCTGAATGTGTGCATATGCAGTTCGCTGGCATAAATGGGGTTCTCTACTATACTCCTCAAATTCTTGAGCAGGCAGGAGTTGGAGTTCTTCTTTCAAACTTGGGCCTCAGTTCAGCTTCTACATCTCTGCTTATCAGCGCCCTTACAACATTGTTGATGCTCCCTTGTATAGCTGTTGCCATGAGGCTCATGGATATCTCTGGGAGAAGGTAATTCCATTTCTTCATTTCCTCCCTGACTGTTTTCTACCCAATCGTCACTATATTCTTTTAAAATCCCCAAAATGTTTGTTGCAGTGAGGATTACTGGTGTACAATGTTGTGTCCATGGCTAGGCCCATAAAGTAATCTTTTCTTGTTCTAACATATTTTGATTGTATATGGTTTAGGGGCTCAGGAAATGGGGGAAAATACAAGGTCTAATCATTGTTCGAATTCAATTTCGTGCCTTTTAAATGAATAAAACTGTAACATACTAACGGAATTAAAAAAAGAAGCAATGATTCATGTGCATTTCCCCCGCGTTGTCCCTTGTTTTTCCCCACTATCCTTAGTGCTGTTGTGTTTTGCAGGACTTTGCTGCTCACCACTATCCCCGTGTTGATCATATCCCTCATTTTGTTAGTCCTTGGAAGCTTGGTGGATATGGGCAGTGTTGTTAATGCATCAATCTCAACTGTTAGCGTTGTGCTCTACTTCTGTTTTTTCGTCATGGGTTTTGGGCCAATTCCCAACATATTATGTGCAGAGATCTTCCCTACTCGTGTTCGTGGCCTTTGCATAGCCATATGCGCCCTTACTTTCTGGATTTGCGACATCATTGTGACGTATACACTCCCAGTTATGCTTAAATCTATCGGCCTTGCTGGGGTTTTTGGCTTATATGCAATCGTATGCATCATATCATTTGTGTTTGTCTACTTGAAAGTTCCAGAGACCAAGGGCATGCCTCTGGAAGTGATTTCCGAATTCTTTGCCGTTGGTGCAAAGCAGGCTGCAGCTGCTAAGGAAAACTGAATCCAAGCACCTATGGATAGAAAAAGTTTTGACAGTTGCTGTACTTGTTCTGTTATTTTTGTAGAAAAAGCACATCATCCATTTTCCCCTTCCTTTTGTGATTTTATTTTACATTACTGTAAAAGTTCTTTTTCCTACTCTGCTGAAATGTTTGAATACACCTCATGTCATGTTAGCTAAGAGTGGGGATGATCAATGATGTATGAGAAAATACAAGGAATAATTTTGGATTTGAAAGAGTTAAGCAAGGTCTTCTTATGCTTGGAGCATAAATAAACACAGCAACTGCATTTATACCAGACTGACTGAAATTCAGTGTTCCAGAGAGAGAGCTTTGAAATAACCCCCAATATTTCAGGCCATATATAGGAGAGCTCGTACTTCCAGATGCATTACCAAAACACTTGAAATGCAGGCACGAAGGAATCATACTGAGAGTAAATGACAGACAAGAACCCAAAGTTACATGAGACCCAAAAGAAACCAAAAACATTCCAAGTTCACTTGCATTAATACAGGAGTAAAACAAAAGCCCTTTCCTCTACTTGCTTGCTTGGTGAGTTGATATTTGCTGCTATTCAGACTTGTTATTTCACACCATATCAAATCAAATCAAATCAAAACCAACATATTACATGATCAATCATCATCATCTAGGAACACTACCAACAAGTCTAGCACCAACTCTATCCAACCTCTTAACCGAAGCAACAGCCTTAAGATTGCCTTCTTTCCAAAAAGTCTCCACCATTCTCTCCCCAATCTCCACTCCTCTCTCCTCGCTGTCCACCACTGCCACCGCTGTTGGCCCCGCCCCACTAATTGTACATCCAAAAGCTCCTGCCTCTAGAGCCGCCTTCTTAACCCCTTCCATCCCAGGAATCAAGGGAGCCCTTTTAGGCTCCACAATTTTATCACTTGACAATGCCTTCCCCAGTCCCACCAAATCCCCTTGCAACACTGAAGCCACAAAAGCCCCAGCTTGACTACAATTCCACACATGGTGTGGCATCCCTATTTCAGCAGGCAATGCGGCCCTCATTTTCTTAGTTGGTGCTTCAAAATCAGGACTAACAAGAACAAAGATCAAATCTTTTTCAACTGGGAATTGTAAACTCATTAACTCTAGCGGATCATAACTTCTAATCAAAACAAAACCACCCATTATTGCTGGCGCTATATTATCAGCATGGTAACCTGAAACTTTAGCTTCTGATTCCAATCCAGCCAAGACTAAATCTTTCACCTCCAATTTTCTTCCAAACAGCTCATTCACAGCCACAGCCGCCGCCGCAGCACTGGCAGCGCTGGACCCGAGTCCGGATCCTAAAGGAAGGCCCTTTTCGAGGGAAAGAGAGAGACCCACAGAGCGAATGTTGAGCATTTTCATGGTGGCGATAGCAGCGATGCCAGCACAGTTATAGAGTGGGTTTTTGGAGAGCTTTTTGGGCCCCGAAATATCGGAGATGGAGAGCTCGCCGGGGTGGACAGAGGGGTCGACACGGAGAGAGACGAAGTCGCCGAGGCCATCGACGGCGCATCCAAGGAAATCAAAGCCAGGGCCAAGGTTGGCGACAGTAGCAGGTGCGAAGGATCTGACGGATGTGAAAACTGGCTCGGGTTCGGTGGTTGTGATGGTGGGCAGAGAGAAGTTACAGCGAAGGATGTCTGGTCTTTTGGGTTTAAGATTTGTTAATGGAGTTGCTGGGGTTATAGGTTTCAAAGGAGATGGAAAACAACATATTGCCATTTTTGTGGTTGTAGAGGGAGAAAGGGAGGCTTTTTTCACTTTTTAGTGAGTAAAAAACGCAAGGGTTTTAGAATCCAGTCGTTTTTAAAGGGAGAGGTGAATTATTCATGTAGTTCTCCATGTTTTTAAGGCTGTTCATATTAGTTCCTCAACCTTAATTTCAAGCATACCAATCACGAGGAATACAGAAGAGAAGAATGCTGCTGGTTTCAGCATTTTCCATGCATGTATCATTAGCATCATCATTAGAGTATTTCCATTCTTTCATACAACACAAGCTGCCTGCTCTTGTATTGATTATGTATACAGACAATTGATTGGCAAGTTGAAATAACTGCAAGCTATAATCTATCTCATGTGAGAGAGTATGTAGTAACAAGTAGCTCCTTGAAAAAACTATGGAGGATTAAGTGGCTCCCTAGATATATGGTCATGTAAATAAATTATCATATGACCAATTAATGCAGCCAAGTATCACCATTTTCTCTTTCCCGAGAAATGTGCCTTTGGATTCTTTCAGATCTATTAACTGACATGCTTCCCTCCCCACTCCGATTTGATAATTCATCTTCTCTTTTTCTCTTGGACTTGCTCTTCTTCCATTGTTCCACCTTGTCATCAGCAAATGATAAGAATGTTTGAAGACGTTTGGAGCGAGAGTGGCTTTGGACAGAAGAATCGGATTCTTCAGGGAAGTGCCGGCTGAATTGGCGAAATGTGGTGCAAAAGTAGATCAAGAGAGCAAGCACACATGCAATCCCGCAAATGAGGAAAAGCCCCCAGAAGCTTTGTAGCTGTAGTTGATCTGCACTCGACCCAATGTCCCGGGAACTGCAGAGCTTTCTTTGCAACCACTTGTTATGGATCTTCTGAAGCTCGCCGTTCTCAGATAGTTGGAGAATGGCAGTAGACATATCAATGGCCAAGGGTGAATCTCTTGGAAATGCCTAAAAGAAACACAAAAAACATTAAGAAAGAAATGACCAGACCAAACAATTTCTTAAGAGGATTTTATACAATCATTTCTTTTCTACAGGCCTGGGCTGACACTATCTGAAGTTCCCTGATTTGTGTTTTTTCTTTTCTGTACAAATTTATGTAACACCTTACACACTCTGATCGTTATCCTATCAGACATTTGTTGCCTCTGGGGGGTGGAGGAGAGGGGTATGCCTACGAAATTCTACTCATTCAGGCCTCTGTTTTTTTCCCCTTGTGTTCTTCTCAAGCTACTTAATTCTGACAACTTCCGAGCTATTAGTTTCGATAAGAATAACTTAGGATCAAATCAACTTCATTTAGTAAATAAAGCAGAAAAAAGGAGTTGGATTAAGTATCTCCAAGTTAAGATACTCACAAATCCCCAACCACTTCTGGTGAACTCTTGACCTATTATTGAGAACTCACAGTGCTCTGAGAGGAAGAGGTCTACATAAGGTCGCTCATCAACCACGGCAGCAACAGTACCATTTTTAAGGGCATCCGCATATTCTTCTGGTGAACCAAGAGCAACAAGTCTAGTTTTAGCAATGCTGAGTTCTTCATTTAGATAATTTTCAGCAAAGGATCCTACTTGGAATCCAATTTGAACATTGCTAGTTATCAAGGAATCAATTCCTTTAATGGTGGAGGATAACTGTTGCACTGTGAGAATTGATGTCAGACTTGCAGTATAGCTTGAGTTGATTATCAAAACTACAAAAAGCCAGATTATCAGCACAAGGCGACCAAGTGTGCTCACAGTGTTTTCTCCTGAAAATTCAAGAAAATTTGGAATAGAATTATTGGCTAAGCTAGAAATAAAATTTTCAGGGCAAATAATCCAGCACATCCTTGTCTGAAGGGTAGGTTTCCAATATATATTTAAACGAGCTAATTTTATCCTTTCAAATTTATCATTTTATTAACCTTTTCTATTAAAATTAACATAATTAATAACATCTCAATACTAAACATGCATTTGATATTATATAAAAATAAGAAGAAGAATAGGGAGGAGAAAGAGGTTTCAAAGAGAGAGGTCCGTTCCTGTGTGAGTTATTTTTTTTTTAAAAAGTTCTCTTTGTCATGTGCTTTCGACATCACTAACCATGTCCATGGGATTCATGAACAATTTTCAGTATAATATTAAGCCACATACATAATTGATTCAGTTAATTTAGACAAGAAAAATCAACGCAAAAACTCATAATTGTTATATATATATTTGGATAAGGTGGATATAAGAAGATATTAAAAACTCGTATAAATACAAACAGATCGAGCCATTCCCCAAAATTATTGACATGAAGAGAGAAGAGAGAAGTTAATTGATGACAAGTAGGGAAATAGAAAATGAACTTACTGTGGGAGAAAAACAAAGTGGAGAAGCTAAACCTGCAAGTAAAAAAAAGGACACGGAATTACAAAAAGGGCAGAATGTACAAGTTTGGAAGAACGAAGTGCAAAACATTCTCCACATTAATCGAAATATGATGTGAACTATAAGTGCACAGCAATTAAGTATCCATCATTTAGCACGTGGCCTGTGGGCCATGAACAAAAATCTTCGAAAGATGTCCTGCATGTTCCCTGATCAGATAAGTTCATTGTAACCTGTGGAGTTCATCTACTTTCAGTTCTCAAATTAATCAAACATTAAAGAGAAAAAAGACCTTAATCCTCCATAGCCTCTATAACATGTTCTGCAACCCTGAGAATTGAACCTAGGATCTCTAACCTCCACAATCTGACGAAAGATATTACTTTGCCTGTCGGCCATCTGATTTAGACTATTTTCAAATAAAAACCGAACTTCCCTACTTGTCAATAGAGACAGTATACAAGTGTGAAACTGTGTGGTGTGTTGGCGAAAGGAAATGGGAGTTGACGGGGGCAAGGGATCAGTAACATCTGGTGAAAGTTAAAGGCTTCTGGCAGTCCTTAAAGCAGTAAAAAAAAGGAACTAATCCATGTCTAACATGGCATCTACTCACCAGAGAATTGTGACAAGCTGTTTCCTAGGTGGCCCTCGGAATTCATCATTAATTCTATGCTCAAGGATCCATACAACAGCTCCCACAATAAGGAAAAACATTGCCGTGACAGCCCACATCAATGGACTAAAAGGCCGCAAGAATGCCCAAGCATTTGAATTTCGCTTCTTGACCGGAGCCACCACAACTAGCCCTGACTCTATGTATGGCTGAGTGAAATCGACAATCTTTGTCCGGTTGGTGACAATAGCAACATCACCGACAACAGCATCGTAGACCTGTGACAAACATTTTCATAGGATCAGTATAAGCTACATCATCTGAATTTTTTTCTGAGGGGCTGTATATTTACTCACCCTGGTTGTGATCTTGTAAACAAGATCGTAGTATGTCGGATTCTTATGACCATCTCCAAATGGAATGAACTTGTGTGGAACAGCGTATGGAAGCAATTTAATGGCAGCAAGAAATACATCTATGCAATATCCTTGGACCACGTCGGTGCCATTCACTTTTGAGACAAAATCCCGATAACTAACTCGGTCTGGGATTCCAATTTGTAATTCCTTTCCATTGTTTGGAAACACCCAGCCCCGTGGCCTAGCTGTTGTCCCCCCAGGCCATACCACACTCTGTAAATGTTGGCTTGAACTAGAACGGTTAGCTGCCTTTCCATAAAGTGTCTCTGGGGGCACAACAGATAGCCCGGAATAGTTTGACCAGTATCCAACCTGCTGATACCCAGTTTCTAATACATTAATGATATCATAAGAGGGATGTAAAATGGACCTGTCTGGATTAAATCGAAAAGGTCCTGTCAGACCTGTCATACTTGTTTGCAATATATTTTTAAGCAATTGGCTTCCTCCATCAAATATGCTCAATGCACCAAGGTTCAAATATCCCCCTCCTATTCCACCTAATCTCGAATCATTGGTAAAAGAAATGGTGTTTCCCTGATCAAAAAACGATTTCAATGCGCGTGCAAGTAACCAAACAGTATCATAGGCATATAGACCATAAGGATTTAGCCCAATAGAGCCATTACTCAGCTTGTTCCACCGTGACATGAAATCCCCTTTTCTTTTTGAATCTGGTGTATGTGGACGGAGTGCTAAAACTCCCTGGATTGAGTTGGCAGTAGTAGGAAGAGGTGAAACTGAATCTATAACAGTAGACAGCCAACTGGTAACTATCCAAACAAACCCATTCTCCATCATCCCAAGTGCCTTTGCAACATCAAAAACTAAGAGACCTGTTTTGCTGAAGGTATTCAACACAATTACTCGAGATTCCATCCCCAGAATCTTAGCTAACTCTTCTTGAACATAGCTTCGGGTGGCTTTTGGTTCTGGAGGAAGTGCTGCTTTATAGGAAATTTTGCAACGCCTTTCCGCAAGTTTATCACCTAGTACAGTTATACCATTTCGGTTCTGATCATCATCATTGAAAACTGCAGTAACCTCAGACCAACCATAATAGCTAACCATGTCTGCAATGGCAGTCATTTGAAACAAATCGTTGGGAGCTGTTTGAATAAAGTATGGGAATTGGAGAGGTGAAAGAGTGGGATCTAGAGCTGTGAAAGACAAGAAAGGAACTTGGAGCTCATTAGCAAGATGTGAGAGTACATGAGCCATCACAGCAGTTTGTGGACCAATAACAGCTACAGTATCAGTCTCCAGGAATTGCAAAGCTGCGATGGATGAAGAAAAACAATTCCTAAGTACTCGTATTTCACAAAGAAAACTAAACTTGCTAGAATTAAGAGAGAATTAAAGTGACACACTCAGCACGAACTAAAGAAAAACAAAATTAAGAACACAGAAATGAAGAATACCTCCAATGATTCCCAGAAATCCACTGAAGTTGGAATCATGCATATTTATAGACAACTTCCTTCCTCCAAGAAGGCTTGGATCAGAATTGATATCATCCTCAGCTGCCTCCATGGCAACCTTTGCGACTCTTCCATTGATGGAGCCAAATGTAAAAATAGCTCCAACATTCACAGTACCACCAGGGCTTAAAGACCCTTGTGAAAAAGAACTGGTACAGAGAATCCAGAAGGACAAAAGCCAGGCCAGATTCATGGTGATGCTAAAAGATGAATCGAACCACCTAGCTTCCAAAACGTAACATAATGAATTGTACACACCAAATCAAATTTATCAGGAATTAGAATTGCAAGAAACTTAAATCTACAATTGTAGTATCTTCAGTGGGAAGACATAGGGAACCAAGATTGAGCATATCCAGCCAAAATTCTATTTTATCAACAACAGGGAATTATAAGATGAAGAGGAATAAGGTCCTTGTCCAAGCCAAGTGGTTTTACCCTGATAAAAAACAAAAAGAAAGTATTTTCTCAAAAGCAAAGGGACCCATAAGCATTTAAAAAAACACTTTCATGGTGTTGCTAAGTGCGAATCATGTATCCAAAAGCACAAGAAAAACAGCAACCCATTTGAGATCTCAAGAAGAGGAATCAAAGAGCAGTTAAACAACTTATAAAACCATGTAGTCCTTTTCCCCCTATAGGAAAACAAAATGTGTCCTGGTGCTGAAACAACAAACAGATACTTACTACAGTCACCCTAGCCTTCAACTGGCCTCCGTCCTTGCTTACCATGAGAAAGCCGGCATAAAGCAAAGAAATATGATTTCAGGCCCTATTGATCACCATGAACATATCACACCTCCAGCTCAAACCAAAACCAATTTTCACAAAACATCATCAGTAGCTAAAGATGAAGAATAAATTTACGGGAAAAAAAACCCCAATTTGGCAAAGAAGAAAGTCTCGTTAATACATCAAAGAACTAAACATGTACAAAAACTGGAAGAAAAAAGGTAAAATTATAAGGTGCTACAGTTGAGTAGAAGAGGCCTCACAGGTGAAAAGCAACGTGGGTCCGTCGAGAAAAAGGAGCCACTTGCTGACAATGGTGGGTACCGGTACTTACCTTTAAAATAAAAAAATTTAAAACAGGGGAATACTTGATGATGGAGAAAGGGAACAACGTGGTACGTTGGGATAGCACTGCACGGTGTGGGAGTGCAAGTTGAGAATATTTTTTCTTGAATTGTTTTTTTTTAATTAAAATAATATTTTTTTTTATAGTTTTGACATGAATTCCTTGGCCTTTTTCTTGGTGACAAGTGACAACCACTCTTTTACCATGGAGATAACGGAGGAGACTATCATCACCGAATCCAAGAAGAAGAAGACATTGTGGTCCTCAATGGGGGAAGCAATGACGGTGTTTTGCAACCATTGAAGTCGAATATTCTTCCACAATTCTGATTGGCTTTACCTCTACCTCTACCTGTGCGATGGCTGGTTGGATAGCCCCTCTTGTCGTTGCACGCTTGTAAATTCTTGGCTAGTGGGCTATTTTTGTGTTTAAAACTTATATGCCATATTTTTCACGAGGACCACATTACATTATTTCAGTGGTGGTGCACAAATTAACATTATAATAAAACGAATTGCTCTTTTACTATGATGTCATCTATGGATGTAAAGATATTGTAACAGTAAATTATGGCAGTGTGCTGCTAGTTTTGCCCTTGATAAATTCGATAGCTTGATGTTGTTGGGTAGGGATTGTCTAGGTTTTTCATTGCATTCTTTCTTGGAAGCATGGTTAGACGAGGAAGCATAGGCAAACAATCTTTCCTGCTGTGAATCAGGGCTTCCTGTGGGCATGCAAGGTTGGTATATATTCGAGCCTCTTCGTCTCCTCGGCTGTGAATGGCTTTGTTTTTGCTAGGGTGGGGTTTGTGTTTGTTGATCTTATCGGTTATGGATTGCTTTAATAGTTGGGTGGCTGAGAGAGCTGTACTATATAATAAAAGGCGTTGCTCTTCTACTATGCTGTCAACTATGGATGTAGAGACATTTTAACTGTGGGTTGTGGCAGTGTACAATCGGTTTTGTCCTTGATGAGTTCAATGGCTTGGTGTTGTTAGGCAGGGACTGTTTGAGTTTTTCGTTGCATTCTTTCTTAGAAGCATGGTTAGGCAGGGAAGCATGGGCAGACATTAATCTTTCCTACTGTGAATCAGGGCTTCTTGTGGGCTTGCACGGTTGGTAGAAGATGGCATGCAATCACGATTGCACATTGAATGCAAGGCGCAATTGTCTTCATCATTTGTCCTTTCACGACATGCATGATCCAGGGGACTGTTAATTGCTATGTTAGATTGGACATGGTTCTTCAACATCAGCAACTAGCTAAGCTGGTCACTCTTCCCTTTCTGGATGCTGTCAGTACATGCGCCACCCTCACATGTACTGACAACATATATTAAAATATAACGATTATATTTTAATATATTAAAATATTATTTTAATATATTTTTTTAAAAAAACAAAATATTTTAAAGAATAATCGTTATCGAAATACTAAAAAAAAAAAGCTTTAAATTACTAAGAACATTGATGGTCCTTCGTGGACCATGATCTCATCAACTTCATGCTTCCTAAGAATATCATCTTTCTTACAGGAATACGATGTTTCTTATCCATTTTCAATTACACGTGCAGTCTCTAGTCTAGTCGTTTTAAAAAAAACTAAACATGCTTAAAGCCTCCCTACGTGGAGCAAAACTCAATGCATTATAGATTTATTATCAGAAAATTGATAAATACAAACAAAAATATTAAGGAAATATTTTTGTCTGTAAATTTTTAAATGATTTTACGGACGAAAATGTCAAAAAATTAAAACAAAGCAAAAAAAATGATGACATGTTATTTTTACCAATAGAATAAAATCCGTCGGTAAATTCGTTGGTAAACTGTGAACATTGTTCATCATGTCAATTACAAAGAGAATTACCAACGAAAAATTCCGTCGGCATTTTCCAGAGAGCTCCAGAACTGTTCACTTTCCAATTGCACTGTTAATTGTTGTTCTTTACGGACAAAATCACCGACAGATTGAAAAGTCGTCAATGTTATTTGGCGATTTTATGAAAAAATTCAATTAATTTAAAATTTTTATTTAAATATTACAGACAGAATCACCGACGGATTAAAAAATTGTTGGTAATTATTGGCGGTTTCTAAAAAAATTTTACGAAATTAAAAATTTAAATTAAATATTACCAATGGAATTACCGATGGAATAATTAAAAAATATTAATATTCAATTATCCGTCAGTAAATCCGTCACTAACGCGCCCCAATAAAAAACCTGAATCCCCTTATTTCACAAAAGGCAGACTCATTTCTTATTATTATTATTCTTCTTCTACTTCTACTTCTACTTCTACTTCTACTTCTACTTCTACTTCTTCTTCTTCTTCATTATATGTAAAAAACATCAATATCTATTTCTTTCTCTTATTTTCTCTCATCATCTCCTTATCTTTTCCTTCATGCTCGTGTATGTCTTCTTCTTTTATCCTCTTAGTTTTTTTTAATTAATATGCTTTACAAAAAAAAAAATTCTCACCTTAGCTTCACTTGCAACTACATTAAGGTAAGATTTTTCTTTTTTCTTCTTTTTTCATGATTTTATTTTATTTTTAATTGTTTTTGTTCTTAATAATTGTATAAATGTTGTTGGGAGATTTTTTTTTCATATGAGATCAATTTTTAGTTGATTTGTTTTGATTTATTTTTAAATTTTTAGCAATTGCAACTTCATTTTTTTATATGAATTTATTTTTTCGTTTTATTTATTTGTTGCAAATTTGTTTGAGTTGATTTTCTTGTTCTTTTTTCCAAGCATTTTGAGTATATATTATAGAGTGTTGATTTATGTTAATTTAATTATTTTATAATTTTATAAAATTATTTTTTAAAAAATGTTTTTAAATAATTACCGACGGAAATTCTGTCGGTAAATCCGTTGATAATAAAAAAATATTATTACCGACGCGTCTGTTCCGTCAGTAAATCTATCGGTAATAATATTTTTTTATTACTAATGGATTTACCGACGGATAAAAAATTACCGATGAAAGATTCACCAACGGAGCATTTTCATCGGTGATTTCGTTGGTAAATTAATTACTGGCAGAATATGTGTCTTACGCTGACGGAAAAATTCTGTCGGTAAAACTGTTAAATCTTGTAGATTGTTATAGTACATTGAAGATTTTTCCCTTCATAATTATAAGGAAATGGTAGAGTTTTGGAGGGTAAAATGGTTTTTTTGCATGGTTCATTTGGCATTACCAATTTGTTTAGGGTAGATTAGTTAGAATTACTAATATATCTTTTTAAAACAAAAATTATAACCTAGGGTAAGGGGCTTTTTTGGTTTTTTATTTTTTAATATTGTAATTACTTAATTACCCTATCAATTTTATTTTCTCGAACTTGGATCCAAGGGTGTTTTTATCATTTCACTTTGTATTTTATGTAATTGTGAATTAGAGTTAGGCGCAATTGGGTCTTTTATATATATATATAGTTGTTGGCAAGTGTATCGCACGCACTAACGAGTGGGAGGAATTCACACCTTTTGTGAGGTGTAGGCAAGCTCCTCTGACCATCAAGTACTACCTTCCATGACAGCATTTAAAGCGGCGCACCAAGAGCTTTTCAATGGTGGTGCACATGACGATAAAGGACAGATGATATAGCTCTAATAGATTTTTTTCTCCTTTTTCTTTAGAAAAGTATAGAAGCTTCCTTTCATTTGTTTTTAATATATAATGTGATCCTCATTCTTTTAATTTCCATCTATTTTGTTTTTTATTTTGTTTTTTGTAAGTTTTTTTTTCAATTTCGTCCTTATCATTTGATTTCATTTAGTTTTTATTTCGGATTTAGTCACTATTCTTTTAATTTTTATCTTTAGTATGCTTTTTTTTTTCAATTTCATCTCTCGTCATTTTTATTTTATGTTTTTGAAATTTATTTTTTATTCTTTTAATTGTTATCTATTTCATTTTTATCCTTTTCTAATTCAATTTTGTTTTCAGTTTCATCCCTCAATATTAGAGATTGCAACTGAATCTAAACCCAATGGATATCGTGATATGAACCTTATGATCACGTAGTCACACAACCCATAACAAGATGATAAATTCCCCAAGTAAGTTGAATAATCATGTTTGGTTGAACGTTGACTCATAGTTAACATGCTAGTAAGAACCAGAGGTGTTGGATGATTGTGAATGACGCCACAAGGTCAGTTATACATCGATAAATCAAATTTTCTCTTTGTTCCAACAAAGAGTAATAAGTTTGCTCAAGAAAAACTGAATTTCTTTAATGTTTAAAGGCTCCCCAAAGTTGCAACAAAACAAATTACAATATAGTTCTAAGATAATAACCCTAATAGTCTCATATTGGGTTGCAAACTAATGAGCTTTAACTAAAACTCAACCAAGCACAAGTCTAATGTCAAGAACAAGCCTAAACATTGATTTTGTGTCAAAACAAAGCTCAAAAAAATAAAAGCTCAAAAACTGAAATATAATTATCCCATATATTAACTAAAATAATAAATAAACTTAAGAAATATTCAGATTAATACAAGTTATCAAAATAGCTCCAAAATCATATATCTTTACATTGGATCCTTAGTACCTGAATCTAAAACTTATAAATGAAAGTGTATCTCTTTTTGTCGTCAATTAATCATTTCTTCTTGCTTGAAATATATTGTTTTAAATGCTGAAGTTCATTCCCTTTTTTAGTTGAAAGTATGCCTTAAAAAATAGGAAAGAAAATGGCTAGAATATCTCTTTTAAATAGCCTAATATAATCTCCTTTTGGATTAAAAAAACCATGTAAAAAAAATTAACAACAAAACAATCTCAAAGCCTTCTTGCCATCACATGCATTCCATATATATATATATATATATATATATATATATATATATATATGTGTGTGTGTGTGTGTGTGTGTGCGCGTGTGTGTTTGCAAATTATAGATAATAGTTGCTTCCATAAATGTCTCCTTGTTTGACATAGAGTCCTTGTAGAATAAGTAAGTCAATAGCTGACATACATGCTTCTAAGAGCGTAAGAAACCTTTGTTCTGATTGGAATTCATGATACACAAGGAAACAATGTTTTTTCAATTTTTGTACATTCCTAGCATATTTTAGTGCTAATTTCAAACATGTCATTCTTTCTTGTTCAGATGAATTAATATGCCTACCATATATTACTGAAAAGGTATGAATATCGACTTTCCAACTTAATTAGAATCTTATCAAAATTCCTTCTATAGATCCAAATATATTCCAAGCAGTAGAATCTTATCAAAATTTCTTTTATTGTCTTTTTTGTTGTTTTGGTTCTTTTTTTATTGCCTTTTAAAAAAATTAATCTCTCAACTGTTTTGTGATTGAGATCTTTAATCTATAATAAGATTAGTCTTAAACTCGTGAATAGGGTCATGAGGTTCAAATATTAATATGAATTGTCCAAAATCTTTTTTATATGTTCTTAATTGATATATATTTTTTTTAATTTTATCATTTAAAATTTAATTTATTGAGAATTGATTTTTATCTTTTTCTTTTTTTTTCTTTTGACATTATTTATATATATTATCAAAATTACACGGGATTATTGACTCATGTCAGCAGTTTCGGTTTTTTTCTTTCCTTATTTGCTTCCTTTTTAAGAATAGAAAAAAAAAACTTAGATAGCGCCGGACACCCACTTAGGATCTTAGCACTAGAAAAGTATTAGAAGAAGCATGAATTAAAATGCATCACGCAATCTCTTTCAAACAAACAAGTCAAAAGCACGTGTACAGTTGTTGATCACGTTACTTCGAAGAACCAAATGATTCACGAATTGTTCATTGATATTTCAAGCAGCCATTCTATAAAAATCAGGGGAATCTCTCAATCTTCAAGGAGAACAAAAGGTCTTATTATAGCATCTAGGATACAACGTTCATTCATGCCTAGCAAGGTAATAAACATGTCTCTTCATTAAATTACACAGCTTCGCAACAGTACAGTACCATTTTTGACTTGCGAAGAGCAAATTATGTACCGCCTCTCAAAGGAAGTGACGAGACTTTCCAAAAAAAAATTAATACTGCTCTAGCATGGTGTTTTAGAAAAATGGGCATATAAGCCTCTAGCAATTCACTCTGACTAATAAAAAAAATGGATTCCTTGAAGCTGTCCACTCTATATCGACAACTCTAGATGTTCACTAATACACACCCTTCCAGAGAGGTGGTATGTTGGAACAGGAGGCAGAGGGCCTCAAGAAGAAATTTATATGTTCAGTTCTCTATTAGATGACCATATTCCAAGCAATGCGCGGCTTACCTCAGTCAAAAATCCTCTCTCCAGTTGAAAACAACAAAAACACGAAAGTACTAAAAATGCAGAGCAAACCAGGTATGACAAATACAGATCTCCAGCTTTCTGGACTAGAAAGATCTGAGTACGTGGTGGTAGCAGCTTCGAGAATTTTGCCAGTTAGATCAACCCCAATAATTCCAGCTAGAGTGCCAGCTGTGTTAGAAACCCCCATTACTATTCCTGCATATCTTGGAGCAATATCCATATGATTCACTGCAAACCCAGCTCTTCCCAGTGCCAAAAAGCCAAGCGCCACAGAAGAGCAGAAGACAGCCCCACTGGAAGTTCTAAAGATAGGAAGTGCTATCAAAGCAAGAGAAGCAACTAAAAATCCTACAGTGTTCAAGAGCTTCCGGGTTCTCGTCACAGATAAAATTCTCTTTGTGATCAAGTGGTCAGCCACCACTCCGCCTATATTTGAGAATATGAACATGTTGAAGTAAGGCATCATCTTTGAAGAACCCATTTCCTGAAGACTCAGCTGGAGGCCCTGCTCAAAGTATGTTGGCAGCCAGTTCATCAGCACATACAAAGCATAATGGAACGTAAAATTATTCACCACAATTGCCCAAATTGGTAAGCTGACAAAAATTCTCTTCCATGGAATTCTGGCTGTTCTAACAGCAGTTCCTCCATTCTCCATTTTTGCCTTTTGACTAGCTTTGAGTGGCAGTAAAGATTCCCCAAAACCAGCAGCAGTGGCCTTTGGATGCTCAGAACGAGGAGGGTCACTTGCAAATCGAAGCCAAAGCACAGACCATGAAAGGCCTAATATTGCTTCAGCGAGAAAAACAGATTGAGGGCCCTTGAATTTCACCAGACTCGGAAGCACGAGCATCCCCATAGCTGCACCTAGGTACATTCCAGAAGTTGTAAGCGACACGGATCTAGACCTTTCATGGGGAGGAACCCATTGTGCCAGGACAGTGTGGATGGAGGGAAAGATGAACCCTTGTGCAACACCAACAAGCAAGCGGGCCACCACCAAGAGGACAACCCGATTAGGATCGAGCGGTATCAAAAAACAAGTGGATGACCACAAAAGAAAAGAGAGAAGGAGAACCTTCCTTCCCCCAAATTTCTGAGCAGCCCAGCCTCCAGGGACCTGAGAACAAGCATAACCATAATAGAAAGTAGAAAGTATAGTGCCTTTACTGGATTGGTTCACTCCAGCTGCATCCGCTGCAATAGTATACGCAATGGAGAAACCCACTCGTTCTATATAACAAACACAAGTGCAAACGAAAGTCAAGATGACAATCCAATAACGTCTAGGGATGTTCCACCCCCTCATACTTCACCTTCACTCTCTACCCAGCACAACGCTATTTAAGAATCCTAGCGGCAAGAAACATGGACAAAGATTGGCCCCAGTTGCACAAGTCTCACAAACCTGGAGCAAAAACATTGGAAAATGTCAGGAAAAGAAACGCAAAGAAGAAGAAGAAGAAGAAGAAGACCAGATCAACTTGCAGAAGAGATTGTTAATGTCAAGAGGAAAGTGATTTGTAATAAGAATAATGGGAAATAATATAAAGAGAGGGGAGCATTATTCATTGTATGAAGAAATGAAGCAGATGGGAAGAGAGCATTAGGGGGGGGGGGGATCCACTATGATTCAAACACCCAAAATACAAATCTAATCAAAGCCCGGTTCATATCCAGAGAGCAATAAAGCAATTGCAAAAAAAAAAAAAAAAGGAAAGGAAAGGTAATATAATCCTTATTCACATCTAAGAAATTCAATGGCGAAGTAGTTAAGATTGGGAACCCAAAGGGGGAGGGAATGAAAGAGAAATGGATCTCTCAAAGAAAGAGATGGATAGGTTAAAATCATGGTCAAGAACCCTAAAAAAGAAAGGGGAATTAGATTTCTTACCTTGAGAGTAAGATTGGCAGCGAGCGGGGGGGAATGGTATGATATGACTGGAGCCAAAAACATCAAATGATGGGCGGGTGATGGGCAGCAAAAGCCAAACAACAATGGCAATTGATAAGAAAAAGGGGAGATGGAAATGTATGTATGTATGTATGTATGTATGAATGTAGAAGAAGCACCCAAGATTTTATTTATATTTGATTGATCTTTTCCCTAAACCCTGAATACAACCTGGCCAGCCCTGCCCTGCACTGCCCTCCGTCTTTTCTTTCCCTCGAGATTGATCATGAAACAAACACACAGTTTGACAGTCTGACTCTGGCTTTGTAATCTAAATCTGTTGCTTCCACCTTTTCTTTTTCCTTTTTAACTCCTCCCACCACCTACACGAACCCTCTCTTTCTCTCTGTTAGTTGACTTTTCTCTTCTAAGAAACCCACCGGTCCAGCACCCCCTGTCCAAAACCTGACTAGATTCCTTGGAATTATTGGTACCAAGGCCGAATAGCATCGACGGTTTTGATTAGACGAGCCTGTCTAGACTCTAGCCTTGCCTGCCGTCTATTTCCATTCTTTACCCACCCTTCCAAATATCACTACAACTACACTACCTTTTTTTTTCTTTTTATTATTATTATATAAAAAGAGGCTACCTCTCAGAAATGATCGTGAGGGTATCTTTGGCATATAGTTAATAAAAAAATACATACATTGTTAGTTAAAAAGTACATTCTACCATCATAAACAAAGTGACTATCTTTCTTCTTTCTTCAACAAAACCAGATACGCATCTTTTTCCTTTTTTAAAAAAAAAAAAAAACGGAAGAAATTCGCAAAAGCACATGGTGAGAAAAATACATTGACCCTCCAAGGATGCCAGCCATTCTTCTCCTCTACTTGTTGTCATTGCGCAATGTATGGCTAATGGCTACAGCCTCGGTACAATTATAGCTCGCACTACTTAAATAAACTCTTCTCATTTTAATATCTGAACAGATCCACCGCACTTGGTTTTCCACGCCCCCCTCATTCATGTCCCTACCATCTACTTAGCACTCTACCCGTTGTCGTTTTGTGCAAC
The DNA here is from genome assembly GCF_951802175.1 of Populus nigra. Lineage (NCBI taxonomy): Eukaryota > Viridiplantae > Streptophyta > Magnoliopsida > Malpighiales > Salicaceae > Populus > Populus nigra. Next base: position 13,588,540 of record NC_084870.1, on the reverse strand, counting down.
ATCCATCCTCGTCTCCCGATGAGTTTAAGATACCGTTTCCAGATTTCTTTCCCTTGCTCTCCTCCTCCTCTTTAAAGCTCCATCCACTAAAATCAGTCTCCGAAAACAAAGAGGTTGGAATTGCTTTGTAGAACGCCACTGGCACCTGTTTCACCCTTCGTCTAATCTGCAATGTAGGTTCGCCAGGCCAGACACGAATATGAGCATCAATTATCAAATACAAAGGAGCAAGAGAAAGAGTCCTTCCTACACATCAAGTGACATGCATGGAGATCAATCAACCTATTACAAGGAACAAGAGATAAAAAGCCCATCCCAAATTCCCGATGACCGAATGGAGTCAATAAATCAGCAAACACTGTCCCAAGTTACAGAACAAGAAGAAACCACGGAACAAATTTGACAGCAATTAGAATTTGCTGCTTGCATTCAGGGATGAAATAGCTGTGTAAAACACATGATCCACTACCCCCTCGCCAACATGAGAAAAATTCCCGTTATTGTTGTTACTGTCCCAAGGAGATGCAATGAAGCGAGGTTAAGATGGTTACTCTTCCTCCATAACATAAAGATATCTAATCTAAAATACTTGGATGTTAAGAACATTCACCACAACATATTTCTAATAATAAACTGAGCCAAATGAGTCAAAATTGATCCCATTATTTGTTTGGAACTAAAATGACACAACACTGGTTATTTCATTTGCAGTCAAATCATACATCAATCGTAATAAATTTATGCTAATTAGAGGATAACTCAAAACATTACCTCCTCTCCAAATATGGTCGCATATGAGCCAGAACTAAAATCCTCAACATTAACTTCAGTGGTTTTGGCTCTGACTGTCAAGTCATTCTCAAGTGACTGGACAAACCTAATCATGCAACAAATCAGACATCAGGAGGCATAAAAGTACAGCACACTTGATGAACAAGCATCCAAGATGTATGCACACCTTGAAACAGGAGGGCAGTAGTGGTGACGAAGGCTATCAATTTCCCATAGAGAGCTTCCTGTTTGAAAATTATTATTGTCAATGCAAGGACAAAGTTATGTCCAACTTCAAAAACATACATGTGCAACACTTACCCAAGGCATGGGACTTTAAGGGGTTGCTTTCCTCATTGTCAAAATGATCGATGCCAGCTTTTCTGGCTGCAATATTTGTGCTAGCCCCAAATTCATTTTCATTATCTACCCCTTCTCCTTCGGAATTGTTGTCTGTAGTATCATTACTGTCTTCCTGAAAAAAATACCATAAATACACATGACATGCTTGACAATTCTTCTCCAATAAAACCATACAGAGACATCATCTCTTACAGTAAATGAAGAAAAGGTAGAGACATCTTTCTATGCTCTCCACAATCACTCTGATAAAGTGATGATGAAGGTAGATTCCAGACAATTTCTAATAAAAAAATTATAAGGTGCATACAACTGTTAATCAAATGCAGAATACATGCCATCCCGCTCAAACAAATAACTGATAAATCAGCAAAGACAGTCTTCATGAAAATATTAGAATGTATGGATACCTGGTGCACCAAACAGTTGATTGAAGGATGTCTCCTGAGGAGGTTGTGAATCAATGCAATAATAACCAATGCTCCAGAAGGAGGGACTACAAGTGCCAGTCTACTCAATTTCTTAGCAAAAGCAGCAGCCAGATATGCTGGGAGAAGTGGTGACTTTAGACAAGAATCAAGAAGCTACAGCAAGATAAATGCACATCATCAGATTGTATTAAAAAAGATCGAAATTTATCAGCATATTCCAGTATTATTTTGTGACATCTTGGGCTGATTTCATAAATATTGTTTATAGGGGATGGGGTGTTTATCAAATTCAAGGCCATTGAGCGTAACATATACTTAATGTTTTCATTTGAACTTTCAAAAATTATATGATTATCAAATCACCTTAAATAAACCCAAACATAAAGCATGATATTACCAATCAGCATATGTAAAGATGAATAAAAGCTGTCATCAATCCATAGCATGTAGGTATCACATGCAACTATCTTAACAGCTAGTTTTGATTTCACTTAATATGCTGTCAATTGAAATAATTCCACAGATCACATTGATTTATGTTCGTATGGACATTACCTGAAAGAATTTTGCCCTGTGTTTCGCCATAAAGATGGAAGGTAAGAGGAGCACATACAGTTTTTCGTAGAAGTTGGGATATTCTAAACCATGCTTAGTCATGAGGATGAAGAGACTGCTAAGGGCCATGACACTGACAACACCTCCAATATCATATGATCTTGTCAAAAAGTCACTGCGCAATTAAGTGCAAATCAGCAATTCAGTTACAAGTAGGACGAGGTATTCATATCCATGAGGTAAAAAATATCCACTGTAATGCTATACCATAACATTATTGGATTAGACAGGTGAGGGATGACTGCTTGATGGAGATTGGAGAGAACCTGTGCATCAAAGACAAGCATATCAAAACAGAATAATGCACTACAATAACAGATGGTCATGGGGGGGGGGGGGGGGGGGGGCAAGAGTACGCAAAGGCCAGTGTTCAAATAAACCACTGCCACATCAAAAAAAGGAAATCCAAACTCAATATCAGCCTTAAAACTAAACATAAGTGCACCAATACAAGTGTGGGGCCAAGAGCCTTACCTCCTTGTACACATCAATTGAAAGTGGTAGCCTAAGAAATGAAATCCAAGCCTTGGTAAACTTTAATTTCATCTTTTTGGCATAATTACCAGCAGATAAAACCTGAATGGACCACAAAACATAAAGCTCTATACAGAGTATAATGGAGTATTATACAAGATCAGAGACTACCTAGGATAAGATATGAAAAAACAATTGCATGAAAAACTCAGCAACAACATATCATTGATGACTCACGTCATTATCATGCTTCTCAGATTTAAGGTCTTTGTCTTCTGTTTTCAGGTGTTGAGAAGGCCCTTTCGATTCACCTTTTTTAACAGAGAATCCTGATTTGTATAGAAATGATTAAACTCAAAATTCAGCAACCCACCAAAGTAGCGAGCTTGTAAAATAAAAATACTAAGGGCAGAAAAGTAGCTAAATTTTTAAAATTATCTGCCACTTTTGATGCCTTGCATTGAATTGTCTGAAATAGTGTGTGCCCATGTGTGTTTGTTAGGAAGGAGCTGTATACATGCATAAAGCAGCTCTCAAGTGATCATACACTGATATTTGTACTAGCAAACAATTACCTGAACCACCCCACAGCTCATAATCAGAATTCTGTTTTGGGTCTTCTAGAGGAGGGATATTTGATATTATATAATGAATCTTGTAAATAGAAAGCTCCAGGCTGAAATAATAGAGGAATAAATAAATTTCCACATCTCTATAACACCAACAGAACAGAACATTTTCTTTCAAAAACCAAATTACCAGATGTGACAATCATAAACAATACTAACCTTTCCCTTGAATCACTCTCACCAACTTTGTCACCACTCTCAGTTTTTCCATCTAGTAGAAAGAAACAAATCAAATAAACAAACATCTGGCAAAAAAAACACAAATTTTCGAAATGACTAATCTATACCATTACCAGAAATATCTTTCACCTCCAAATTCTTAGCAAATTTTTCAATGTTGATGTAAGTAAAATAACTGTACCGCAAACCCAAAAAAGAAAAAAAAACAAAAATCAAACTATTATTCATAAACCAGCAAAATCATAAAATTAATAATCAGCACTTCCACATTCTAAAAAGATAAAGCGAAAGAAAGACTTACCGGATATCAATGTACTTGAAATACTTTGATGCCAGCAACTCTAACACAAAATCCAAAGATTCTGTAGATTGCACCTGCAAGTAAAAATGAATACAGGCAGCAGTTCAACATTACAATTAACACTAATTTGACATGCATAGATGAAACATAAGTAATTAACACAGATATTTAACAGCATATTTACACTAATTTATCATGATTAGCAGTAACAGAATAATTACACAAATTTCACATAATTATATGAACAAAAATATTAACAGCCAATCTGCGCTACAAAATCCGAAAGCAAATAGTTTTCACCATAATTAGACGAAATTGAAGTAATGAACAGCATAGATACGCTAATCTCACAAAATTAACAGAACAAAACTTACAATATTAACAAGAAATCTGTGATAAATTGCCGAATTGAACCTCCCTCCATTTCCAGTCTTGACGAATTCCATTAGTGTATCCAACACAACTTCCTACAAAAATCAAACACGCAGAAATCATTAAAAAAATACGGATTTTACATACGTTAAAATAAATAATTGAAAGTACTGACCTTTAAAGCATCTTCAGCTTTCGGCGATACAGCAACATCAACGAGAGATTTAACAAACTCATCGAACTTAGAGCGAAGCCAGGTTTTATAGATAACGTCAGCGTCCGGCTCGTCGTTGTCTTTGTTGTGGGTGGGGCTTCGGGAGGAGGAAGGGAGGTCGGTGAGGATAGGAGAGAAGAAGGACTGGAGAGAGAGGAGAGATTCGAGGACATGTTGAGGAGGAAAGTTAGGGGATATGTAAGTGAGAAGGAGAGGGAGGTTGTTTATGTGTGTTCTTGAAGAGAGAAGTTGGTGACCTAGGGTTTTGAGGTCTTTTAGACTGTGTTTTTTAGGGTTTCTTGGCTTGTTGATTGGATTTGGAGGAGGAGCAGCCATGGTTACTTCTTTGCTTCGCTTCGCTTCGCTATTGGAGGGAAAGCAGAGAGGGGATGGAAACAGAAAGCAGTTTTTAGGTTTTTTAGGGGTTGGGTTGGGTGGGTGGAGGGTCGTTTAGAGATGTTAATATGCAAAATGCCAGCATTCCTTGGCCCAGAAGAGAGGCCCATGGATCCATCCAAAAATTGAATCTCTTTTTCTTTTTCTTTTTCTTTTTCTTTTTCTATTAATTCTATTTTTTTAGGGAAAAAACAAAAGAAAAATAGCTACATTAAGTGCTAATTATCTTATAATGTGAAAATTGGAACGCAAAATAAATTATTATTAGTTTTAAAAGGCCTTAATTTTTAATACAACTCTTAAAGATTTCTATAATTGTCTTTTCTACGAACACAGTAACAAATGTATGACATATCCTTAATAAATGTTTATTTCATTTTTTTTTATTTCATGCATCATTACTTAAATTATCTTGTCCACTATCACATTATATTATATTTTAAAAAATGTGGAAAAAATATTATAAAGGTATTACGAACTGTGAACTACACCATTAACATAAAATATTTACACTATAAACAATGTTGTAATATCTAAAAAGCATTATTTTGTCTGTTTAGTAGTAAAAAAAATATTGTCAGAATATATAATTCTGTAGCCTAATTCAAGGCACTTAAAATCACGTTTCAATTTTTTTTTTACAAGTGTACCTACAAGCAAGTAACATAACATAACACACACACACACACACACACACACACACATATATATATATATATATATATATATATATATATATATATATATATATATATATTAGTTTATTATCTCAAATAGAAAAAGAAATGACATATCTTCTTATATTTTATGATTTAAAAACAAAAAGATCAGATTAAAAAAACTCTCAAAACATTTAATTTATGTCTTCATTTTGTTTTCTACAACAAAAAAACGTTTTTATTCTCTTTTATCCCAAAAAAATACGTTGCCTTATATTTCCAACTCTGTTATACTTGTTGTATCTGAAGCTCGGTTTTTTATACAAATAAAAAAATATATTACCATGCATCAAGAAACAGTCACAAGTCGATGATCACTTGGCATGTAATGGTTAAGAAAAACATTAGTAAGAACAACGTCGTCGATGAATACTACAAAATTCATGGGCACTTCTGAACTATATCCAATAACAAGACACACATGCTAACTCCACCCGAGGAGCATAAGAATCAGGCATCTCATACAGTGATCAGATGTAAATATGACCCCAAAAAGGGTCAAGAAAAGCCCTATCTGAAATAGAAGCTGATTCCACTATGTCGTTCAGGATCAACTATGCTTGTGTCTGGCTGTGTGTAGCCATATCTCTTCGCCTGACTGCCTCTCTAACGACTCAAATATACACGCATTTCCTTCTTTGAGTTCTGTTAATTTAAAGATAGACAAGAACTTACTCTACTTCGGTATCTGATGGTGTCCTCCTTCCTCATGCTCCCCAGCAATGCTACAATATAAAAACCAAACTCTATGGAACTAACAGCGCATGATCTCTCATTTCATATGTTTCGAGCATCCTTGATCCCAAGTTGCCTAAGAGAATCTGGGCCGACAAGGAATACACGTCTTGTTGTTTGGTATCTGAAAACAACTACTCCTTTAAATGATGTCCTTGGTATTCCATCCTAGAAATGAAAAGGGAAAAAATCAAGTGGAGACACAATTGTTTTCAAAATGATGAAAAAAATTCAGATTCTGAATAAAGAAAATTAGATCGAATAAGAGTGGACATGCATAACCATGACACAGTGCCCCTCAGAGAAGGGATTTTTAACTGTAACATTGAACATTTGGATAGTGAAATGTCCCGGGAAATCTGAAGTGACATGACAGGAACTACTCAATCCAAATTATATACCCAAGAGCATATGATAAAGTCAATAATTCTCTCAGCTCATTCCATATTGCACAACTTTATACAAGTTAGAGCAGAGATACCTTCCACTCTTGGAAAATACCAAGCTGGCGTGCAATCCTTTCAAAGTCTGGTTGGTCCTTGTACTGGATACGTACATCACCCTCTATATTAGAGGCCTTAAGAACAGCATCAGTTCCTTGGATAGGTTTAGCTTTTCTCACAATGCCGGCAAAGTGCTTTGTATACTTGTCCTGAGAAGAGCAGCATTACATAATTTATTGTCTGGAATTAGATTTTAGGTCTCCTTCACTTTACATGAATTAAAAGAGTCCGTTACCTTCATCAGGTAGCTTAAATCCCTCGACTTCCAATCAACCTTTTGAAGAAGAGGCAAAAGTGAAATTCATTATTATAATTTAACGATATGCATTATCCATGCAGAAACTTCAACTAGGGGAAAGATGTGGAATACGTAATACCTTTACATCGTTCAGCTTAATAGGCTGGAGATATTGTTGGAAAAACTGCCCCATACTAGAGCCCTGTGATCATACATCCACAGTCAATTAGTGGGTATAGACAACTGGCCTGTGATATTTGGTGCCATTGCATTTCATCAACCTTGTGATTTTTGATATTATGAAAATAAACTTTCTTTCACTTAATCCCCTACTTGTTTTCCAATGAATGATTAACTGATTTGTAAGCTTCTGCCTTAGCAGTCCTTGATGCATTTATATTAATCAACACTTGCTTAATATGTATGCCTGACGCGGAGATGCATCCAAACAACTAAAAAGAAACCAACAAGTGCAGTAGCATATAGATAGTCATGCATACATGTTCGCCAAAGTTATATGTTCTGCACACTTCTGGACGTATGAACTGTCGACCTTTATGATTCTCCTTCAATCGCAACCAATCATCCCAGTAAGTGGGTTTTTGTCAAGGAAATGTTAGTAAAATGCCTCGGCTCACACTATAAAAGCCTGACTTCAAAACAATATATACAATTGAAAAAGGATATGCTTTTGGCCATTTAGGGGATAGTTCGTCCCAAATTGATTTAGTCAGCATCCACCCAAGTCCAGGAAAGAAATCTGACCGATAAAGTTCGTCTGCAGAATACATTAAATAGCAGATCAGAAAAAACTAGGTAGTTCACAAGGTTCTTGCTTTAGCTCATTGAAAGTTAAATTTGTCATCACATGGATACATTTTAGAGTGAGAGGCGGTAGTATACGGGAAGTAAATAAGAAATGAACTTACAAGGATCATGCACAAACTGCTTTTGTCCATTGTCATTCCATGAGGAAATGGCCATAATGGACCTAACATGTTGGAAACCAAATGAGAATGAAACTAGCTTTGCCAAAAGCCTAAGATCCCCTGCTTTTTTATATTAAAATTTAATGTGCAGGAACTAGAAAGGAAAAAAAAAAAAGCATACTTATCCTTGTCAAGAAGAGCTGCTGCAGCCTCAAAGTAATCAAAAAAATCAGGAGCGATTTCCATATCATCTGTTTGAGAAGCAGTACTTTAGCATTTTATTTCTCACACACACCCAAGTGAACATGGAGGGGAGAAAAGAAGTCCACCTTCAAGTATAATTACTCGGCTGAAATTATGCTTGTAAAATAATTGATCCATTGCCCATTTGTAATGCCCTATGGAAGAGATATCTATAGGTTAGTATCTTTCAGAAGAAAGCTATTACACAAGTAATCATTACTTGCAATCTTGTAATATGCAATCAATTCCCCAGGCCTTTCTGTATGTACTGGTTCGGAATCCAAGTGCTGCAAATGAACAAAAAAGAAGCCAATGAAATCAAGCATTACAAGTGGACTGTGAAAAGTCCTCAAAGCATGGCTTGACATACCACAAATTTACAAACATTATACATGCACCAAGGTTATCATAGCAGATGATAACCTTACATGCATACACAAAAATACATAGATTACAGTTTACCTGAATGTACATTAGCTGATCATAACTCATAGCCTTGCTTCTAACATTTGGGTCTGTTCCATCCTGAAAATTTGGAGAGAAAAATTATTACTAAAAGAAAATCGGAATAGCTATATGGTTTCTTATGCAACATATCTATTGGACAATAGGTGCGCAAGCCATGCTCACAGCCAAACCTAATTTGCATTTCAACAAAGGAGGGAGGAAAAAAAGCTAATGCCAGTACCTGAGATACAAAAAGTGGATACTTTGAAGCAACGGAGCTTTGATACCTGTAAACTTAGAAAACCAGTCAGCTAGCGTGTAGGATTGAGTTCAATGCAGTAGAAAACAAACTACATGAACATAAAACATACTTCAAAACAGACTCAATTGTCCGTTCTAGATAATCAGCACGATTGCATGCCATGATCACAACTGCTGCCACTGGTACCTGCAAGAAGAGGTGGAAATAGCTTCTATAATTTGAAGCAATGACTTTGGGGGTGTTTAGGATTGTGGTATCGGTTGTTTTTCAAAGTATCTTTTTTTACACGAAAATACATCAAAATAATATTTTTTTATTTTTTAAAAATTATTTTTTACATTAGCACATCAAAATGATGTAAAAATACCAAAAAAAATATTAATTTGAAATAAATAAATAAATAATTCAATTTTTTCCTAAAAATATTTTTGAAACGCAAAAACAAACAGTCCAGCAAAACAGGTGCAAGAAGAAAAAATAAAAACAAAGAAGAGAGGAAAACTCAGAAATTATCCACGGTTCAAGAACTGTACCTTATCAACCAGTTTTTTAAGGCCTTTTCCTGCAACATTAGCATAAAGAACATTCTAAGTTTCTGATAATGTTTCCGTTAATACTGAAAAAAATTAACCGTTAACAGCAGATGTAAACTGCCCGAAAGAAAACCTAGATAGACAGTAACTGACAGAAATCAATGCTGATACCAAGGAAAGGAGAACAGAAGGTAAAACATCATCAAAATTAACCTTCAACTCGGCAAAACAATTTGGTTCTTTAATACCCACAAACAACAAAGAACTTGCACATATTTCAAATTTCTCGCTTCCCCTTTTCCACAGGAACAAAATTCTTAAGGTGGTCTGGGTTCGCGTTTTGCAACCTAAGACCAAATTTCTATGTACTAAAATAAAATAAAAGTTGGCAGGCACCATTAGTAGCAAACTGAAGAGCGAAACCGAAAGAGTGAATGAAGAGAGCTTGCGTAGAAGTTCCAGTAAGTAATAAAAAACATACTTTCAAGATCTTCAAGAAGCGCCTTGAGCTGCCTACACTCTTCGCTTTGTCGTTTATTTTGTTCTGAAATTATTTCCATAAAATAAATAAATAATAAATAGCTCCAATCCAATTCAATAATTGTCGAGAGAGAGAGAGATGAGCAGCAGCACCTTGAAGAGAAACGATAGTGCCTTGCTGGATACTAATCTGATCAATAAGCAAACGTGATTGACTTGTACAATGATTCTCTGATTCAATGGCAGCAGCAAGCCGATCCTCGTACTCTGATTGCGTAACAAATAACCGCATCTGAAAATTACACAAAAGTTCCGATTGTTTTCATTGGATCTGCGAGAGAGGATTAGAAGACTGCCAGTGAGTGGCCTACCTGGATATAGAAGAATGCGAGTGCGGCTGGTATCAGAAGGCATCGATAATCGCATCCCACTCTCCTCATTTCAACCCTTTTCTTCTTCTTTTTTTATCAATTAATTCTTCACCATTCTCTGTGCTCTCTGTTGCTCAATAAGAGGGTTTGATTTTCTTTTAACTCGCAATAGTCTCCTAGCAATTTCCGTTTTCGAATATTCCGGTGGACCCAAATCACCCACCCAATAAGTCAGTGCCACGTTTTCCAACGTTGATTAAAACGCCAACGTCTGTTTCGACTTGTAAACAAATATAAGATTATAAGTCAATCACGAAGACTAAACTGAGCTTCTTTTTTTTTTTAAGAAAAAAAAGGGCTTTCGAGATGGCATTATCATAGCCAAGTCCGGGCCTTTATCCTCTCAATCCAACCCTTTTGCAAATGCCTTCATTGCTATTATCGGTGCAGGGGTGTTCTTGGTCTACCTTATTCTTTTAAACGCACTGGATGGCTTATCGGCTGTTACTGGTTTAACTAATTATAGTATGATGTTGTTAGTTCACACTCGTAGAAAGCTTCCGTCTTTCTTTCTCTGGTAAATTCTCAAGGATCAACACTCCCATGGCAGCAACACCGACGACATCAGCTAAAACACTCAAAGGAGCCAGACGGGTCAGGGTTGCAATGGAATCTAGCGCCGTTTATTTGCCGAAAATTATCTTTTTTTAAAGAGTGAATTTAAAATTGAATTATTTTTTTTTATGGTTGGGAGGTTAATATTTTATTTTTTTTAAGTTTATTAAAATAATAAGAAATAAATTTTATAAATTAAAAAGTTAAATGAGAATGAAATTGAAAAAATATATAATTTTATAAATAATTTAAAATAAAACAAATAATAATCTAGAGATGAAATCTAATAAATAAAAAAAATTAAAAGATGAAAAAATTAAATTAATAATAATTATCATTTCATAAATTATTTCAAAATAAAATAAGTAACAATAAAAAAATAGGATCAAATTTGATAGATAAAAAAATTCAATTAAAAAATAATAATTATAAAAATGAGAACCAAAGTTAATATACAAATCAAATTTTAAAGGATGAAATTAAAAAAAAATCAAAACAAAATATATATAGCAATCAAAAATTTAAAAATTAAATTTAACATAACCAACAAATAATGTGATATTTTTAAATTTTTCACAGCTTTTAGAAAATATTTTTCTTCCAGAATAAAAAGAAGATATTTTTTTGAAAACTAAATTAATTTTTTTTTTTAATTAAAAAATATTTTTCATTAGTTTTAAAAAATGATTTTTCATCAAAGAAACCACGCCTTAACTGTGTTGAAAAGGAAAACAAGTGACAACCCCACATGCACCAGCCCTTAGCTGACATTGAAAAGGCAGTAACTCGAGAAGTCAAGCTGATGGGGTAGATTGATGTTCGTTTCTCTAATGTGTGGAATTGAGACAAGCCACGAAGGGCATGTCTTCGTGGACTCGGTTGAATGGGCTGGGTTCAGAGCTTTTGAAGTTTTCCGTCCTGCTTCCCCCTGGTCCTTCTTAAGGTCAAGATTCTGCCCTCCTTCGGCTTGCTAACTTACATTACATACCTCAATTAATTAATTTCTTTTAAAAACAAATATCAGCAGCAGTTATTATAAAGAGATTTATTTAAATCTCATTTTTATTGTTTTATTATAATAAATACCTTCATGTTCTTCTGTCATTGAAGAGGGGGGTTTTTTTTGTCATTTAATTAATATTCCCAACTAATAAAAATAAAGACAAAATAGAATAGAAAACAAAAAATATAATTGTATTTTACAGTGGTGAATAATATTAACCGGCTATCTTTATATTATATTCAGTTGATAGTTTACAAGAAATAATAAAATGCGAACAAAATTTATTATACCATTAATATATAAACTTACATATATATATATATATACTTTTTATTTTAAAATTGTTGAATTTACTTTAAAATTATTACATGAATAAATTTGATTTTATCTTTTTATCCCTGATTTTTTAACCAGATACCTTGCTTTACTGTTTCTATCAATTCCATGTGGAATAGCAACTAAACGCGCTATCGTATAACTCAATTATTAATTTAAAAAGTTAATCATAAGGTGATTATATATATATATATATATATAAATGTTAAGATTTATTTTATTATTATTATTATTATTATTCCGACAAATACATTCACGTTCTCTTACAATTATTAAATCTTTTTGTCACTATACAATTGGTAGCCTTTTCAACTTTGCTGGGTAACAGGGCTGATATAGATTGAAAATCGGATTGAGGATCATGGCGTGATAACTAGGCTTCCAATAGCAATTCCCTATTTTTATTACCAGCCAATACCAATTCTGTTAAAAACATCATCAACCACCGATCTCTCTTCTAATTATTGCTCTTCTTCAAACTAAACCTCAAAACAAACGAACAATCAACCAATCAAACATGGGATTTGGGAGGAAAAAAGCATCCTCATCAGCAAAAACTTTTCCACCAAGAGAAGACACACCTCTCATAGCCAAGTCCACGCCTTTATCATCTCAATCGAAGACTTTTGCAAATGTCTTCATTGCTATTGTCGGTGCTGGTGTTCTTGGTCTCCCTTATGCTTTCAAACGCACAGGTTGGCTAATGAGTCTTATTATGCTTTTCTCTGTTGCTGGCTTAACTCATTATTGTATGATGTTGCTAGTCAATACTCGTGGAAAGCTTCAATCCTTTTCTGGTGGATTCTCAAAGATTACCTCTTTTGGTGATGTGGGTTTCACTGTTTGTGGTTCTATTGGGAGGTTTGTTGTTGATGTTATGATTGTCTTGTCACAAGCTGGATTTTGTATTGGTTATTTGATATTCATTGCTAATACTTTGGCTAATCTATTCAATTCGCCATCACCTCATGGCCTGGCTTCTCAAATTCTGGCCCTTTCAATGCCAGCTAAGAGTTGGTATATGTGGGGTTGTTTTCCTTTTCAGTTGGGGTTGAATTCTATTGCAACGTTGACCCATTTGGCTCCTCTGAGTATTTTTGCCGATGTTGTTGATCTTGCTGCCATGGGAGTGGTGATTGTTAAGGATGTTTTTATAATGATGGAAAATAGGCCTGAAGTTAGAGCATTTGGAGGTTTGTCTGTGTTTTTCTATGGGATGGGCGTGGCTGTTTATGCGTTTGAAGGGATTGGCATGGTTTTGCCAATAGAATCTGAAATGAGAGAGAGGGAAAAGTTTGGGAGAATCCTAGGGCTGAGCATGGGGCTTATTTCAGTGATATATGGAGCTTTTGGCGTGCTGGGTTACTTTGCTTTTGGAAATGATACTCAGGATATTATCACTGCTAATTTAGGGCCTGGACTCATTAGCCTCTTGGTTCAATTGGGTCTTTGTATTAACCTGTTCTTTACATTTCCTTTGATGATGAACCCTGTTTATGAGATACTGGAGAGAAGGTTTTGGGGTGGAAGGTATTGTTTGTGGCTTAGATGGGTATCCGTTTTGTTGGTTACTTTGGTGGCTCTAATGGTGCCGAATTTTGCCGATTTCATGTCCTTGGTGGGGAGTAGTGTATGCTGTGGGCTGGGATTTGTTTTGCCAGCTTTGTTTCACCTGCTCGTGTTCAAGGAGGAGATGAGCTGGAAAGGGTGGAGTATAGATGTAGGGATTGTGGCCTTAGGCCTTGTTCTTGCTGTTTCTGGGACATGGTATGCTCTCATGGAGATCTTTGCTGTCAAGGTATAGGGTGTGTTCTTCTTAGAGTGTGGCTGGTGTGAATTACACGAGTTCCTGTCCCCATTCTTTTGTAGACACGTTGCGTTATTATTATCTCTTCACTGTGAAACTCCCTTGTCGATCTGGAAATTGCGTCTGATTGTTAGATAGGATGTTTGTAGGATGGTGTTCCAACATGGATTATATATTGCAGTCATTTTTCTGGTGTAACTTGAGAGTACATAGCAAACAGGATTTTAAGGAAATCTCTCTCATACTTTGTTTTTCTCTTCTTTAAATTGCCAGGTTCAATTTTATTTTTTATTTTTAAAAAAGAAAAAGTTATACACTTGATATATTTTGGCGTGAGATATGATCACCAGTGGACACCGAGAGAACTCTGTTGATAAACTTATTAACTTGGGATTAAATTTCCATCCCCGCTCTAGCTCGTGTTATTTGCCAGTATGGCCATCCAAGTGATGCCACTTACTGAAACTTTATTACTTCGCATCACTGTTCACTTTTTTCATAAAACCTATTTTTAATTCGTCAACATAATGATTTTTTAATATAAAATCTTAAAAATAATATTTAAAAAAAAACTAGAAGATCGAAAAGCAAATAATACTTTTTTTATTTGATTTTCTTTCTTTAAATGCTTTTTTTTTCTTCTAATTCTTTTCTTCAATATAGCATTTTATTTTTTATTCGGTTATTCCATTATCATAGCATGAATTGCGGGTTGACAGGTTAGGCCGGTTAACTTGTTTTTTAAAAAAATTAATTTTTTATTCTCTCAATTTCATTATTTAATATTGAGTTGATTTGAAATTAGACTCCATAATATGTTCTACCTGCTTTTTATTAGGTTATTTCAATATCATGATCTAATAATAGTGCTCAACAGGTTAACTTGAGTTGACTCGAGTTATATTTTGTGTTTTTTTTAATTTTATTATTCAATATTGGATCGGTTGAGAATTAAGTTTCACAATCTATTTATTATTTTTTATGAGGATATCTGGTCTTATGATTAGAGTCATGGGTTTTGTCGTCTTAACTTCGACTAGATCATATCATTTTTTCCATTTTCTTTTTAAGAGGTAATCTCGGTGTCATGATCTGGACCACGGGACCTTCAACATTGGATTTTATTTTTGTTGAGTTGTCCTCATCTCATGACTTGAGTCACGGGTTTAGCGAATTAACCCGATCAACACATTTTTTTGTTTTATTTTTTTTTCAATTTTATCATTCAATACCGTGTTTCATTGAGAATTAGACTTCATGGTTTGTTTTGATTTAGTTTTTATTAAGATATCCCAATTTCATGATCTGAGAATAGTTCTTAACGAGTTAGTTCAGGTTGATTCAACTCATTTTTATGTCATTTTTTAATTAAGTATTTTACAAATTTCATAGTTCAACTCTGGGTCTAACAAAATTGATTGAAAATTAAATTTCATAATTTATTTTAATTTTTTCTATACAAGTTTATCATAATCTCATGATCAGAGTCGTGGATTCAGAAGGTTAACCTAGGTTTAATCATGTATTTTTTATATTTTTTTATATGAGGATTCTAATCTCATGACTATGATCATATGTTTGATGGATTGACTTGGATCATTTTAAGTTTTTTTTAATTAATTTTTTTTTTAATATTATCCCTCAACATTCAGCTGGTTAAGAATTGAATTTTATAATTTATTTCAATTTATTTTCTATGAGGTTATTTTAATCTTATGATCTAGGTTACGAGTATAATAGGTTAATTGATTTTTATTTTTAATTTTATAATTCAATGTTTTATTGATTGAGAATTATACTTCATAATTTGTTTTGATTGCTTTCTAAGGGGTTATTATTGTCTTATAATTTAGGTTACGGATTTGACATGTTAAATCGGGTTGGTCCAGGTCAATCTAATATGTTGTTGTCTTAATGTTAAAAAAAATATAATTATAATTTTTTTAACCAAACTAAATTTTTATGAATAATCCAAATTATTTTTTAATACACAAAATCATTCAAATCATATTAGATAAACCTCGCTAAGTTTAGTTTAAATTTTCTTTTTACCGTAGAAATAAAATATAAACAACATCGGGATATTTTTTTTATATAATTTAAAAAATATGAACCCTAACCGTAGTGCAACTGAGAAATGATATGGTGTTTACATAAACTTGATATATATTTTTTTAAAAAAACTATCAAATCATACGGAACACCGAGCGAACTCTGTTGATTGCAATAATTATACACTTAAAGATCCTGACAAAGAAAAAAGAAAAAAGAAAAAAAGGACACTAATTTTGGCGTGATAGGATCACAAGTGGACAAAACAAAGACAACTCACACCAGTCATCTTCTTCTCCTTCAATAATGTATGCAATCAGAATATCACACTCTGTTTATCAAGCATTACCTGCAAGGCTCTGGAGAGATGATGGGAAGCTTTCAGTGAGACGATATCCCTGCAACCAAGACTCCTTTTCGTTATTTCTTCATACAAAAACAAATTAATGTTTTCCCCATCCAAACAAAAACAATTCCAGTCTACACAAGCTACAAAACTGTGCCGTAGTCAACCGGGGAGAAAAATGCCCTGGTCCCACCTTTCGGGTGTAGGCTTGCCCTAGTCTAAACTCTTGCATGATTGGATCGATTTCACCGAAATACATGGTGTCATCGTCCCAGAGAAAAGGTATCAATCAACTACATCACTGCAATCGGCTGAGCTTTTACTTGATTGATGTATAAAAGAAAGGCAACCATTTCTCTGCTGTTATTTGACTTGTTGGGTGGCAGAGGCTGAACCAATGCAAACTGTAGTCTCTTTGGCGGCTGCTGCTGCTGCTCAATTAGCTCTCCAAAGTCAATAACTCCATATTCGTAAGCGCAAAACATTTATCCTCGAATTCAAGGAGTGATTGCCTATGATGTGAGAGAACAGCACTACAGCTCACTCCTGCTCCGAGAAAAATATCTTAAGAAGATACCTGCCACCAGTACTACAGCATACACTTGGTTGACATCTTGCAAGTTTAACAGTAATTAAATGGAAATACAGCAATTCCTCTCCCGAGGCCTCTGTTTTGTGCCTACCAAGGGAGCTCAATTCCTCACCTTAACCTTCGTGAGTGTTTTTATACATATTTGTGAGACTGTAAGTAACAACCATTAGGAGAAATGGAATATCGAGTATCTATTATAGCTGAATAATAATAAAGTCAGTCCATACACTGAATGCTGAAAAATAAGACACCGTTGGCTAGAAGAAGAGCAGTGCTAAGACACCGGTAGTTGCCAGTAGAAAAAAAGAGTTCAAAACAAGGGCGATTGAAACAGAAATTCACTTTAAAAGACAGTGCCTCTCAAACCAGACACGTTTCTGTCCTGACAGGTGGTAACTAAATTTATCCCAAGCATTGAAGAGTGTGCTGACGGTGAAATTCAAAAAAGTGACAGACCTCAGCAACTTTAATTTGTTTTTCCAAAGCAACGATGTCTAGAAATTGAAGATTTTTCTTGAAAGCAACAGTGAGCTACATACAGTTCATATTGGCATGCAGATTGAGTTTGAGATTGCAGCAGCAATTTGACCAAAGAAGGAGCATTTGGTTTTCTGAACCAATAACTCGGTAATGTCTCTGGCCTGCTCAATAGCCATAAATACTACCTGTTTAACATCAAATTCACTCCCTGTACTCTACTACTGGCAATAATTCAGTACTCCTTCGATCGAATTCAAATAAAAAAAAGTTAAAACAAAGTAGTAGCAGAGCAGGTTAGGACAGATCAAGAAAAACCAAAAGATGATTCCCAGTCAGTCATTCAAACAAAACTAAGAGAAGAGGAGAGAAAGCATCGTTTATTACAGTCCCCTTTCACTTTCACTAAAGTTGATTCCCAGTTTTCCACAAACAACAAGCGCAAATTAGCACACACCAGAGAGAGACACTCTTTTCAACTTTCAAAGTGTGCCCACACGTTGCAGCTGTCTCCAACCCATTTCCCTCCTACTCTCCATTTCTCCCCACCTCACCCCTCTTTATAAACCCCCTAACTCTCCTCCATCCTCCTCACCTCCCCCCCACCACTCAAAATGTCACAGCAATCCCATTTCTCTATATCATTCTTTTATGCCTTCATATCATTATTATTTATTCACCATGTCCTTGCTTCTACTAGAACCACCCCACAAGTTCAAACCTTCAACACAAAACCAGACATTATAAACCCAAAACTTCCGCCAAGAACCCTCTCCTCCTCTAAAAAATTTGAGGGATCATCAGATTTAGTCCATCTTCGTTACCATATGGGTCCAGTTCTCTCTTCAACTCCGATAAACATCTACCTTATCTGGTATGGCCGTTGGGCTAATTCTCAAAAGCTTCTCATCAAAGACTTCCTCAACTCCATCTCCCCCACCACTGTTGCCGCCAAGCCCTCCGTCTCTGAGTGGTGGCGCACCGTGTCTTTGTACACAGATCAAACTGGAGCTAATGTCTCACGCTCAATACTCATAGCTGGTGAATATACCGATAGTGCTTATTCACATGGGACTGGCTTAACAAGACTTACAATCCAACAAGTGATAGCTTCAGCAGTAAAGTCTGCACCTTTCCCTGTAGATCACAAGAATGGGATCTACCTTATATTGACATCACAAGATGTGACTATGCAAGACTTTTGTAGGGCGGTGTGTGGATTTCATTATTTTACATTTCCATCAATGGTTGGCTACACGCTGCCTTATGCTTGGGTTGGTAACTCAGGCAAACAATGTCCCGAAGTATGCGCTTACCCTTTTGCAGTCCCTGGTTACATGGGTGGAGGGGGGCCAGGAGCCTTGAAGTCACCAAATGGGGATGTGGGCGTGGATGGGATGATTAGTGTTATAGGCCATGAGCTTGCAGAATTGTCTTCAAATCCTTTAGTGAATGCTTGGTATGCTGGGGAGGATCCAACAGCACCAACTGAGATAGGGGACTTGTGTGAAGGGTTGTATGGGACAGGTGGTGGTGGTGGGTATATAGGGCAGGTTATGAGGGATACGCAAGGTAAGACTTTTAATATGAATGGCAGAAGAGGTAGAAAGTTCTTGGTGCAATGGATCTGGAGCCCTGAGTTGAAGGCATGTTCTGGTCCTAATGCTCTGGACTGAATAGGGTGGTGGTCTTTTCCAGGACATTGAAAAATGGGAAAGAAGAAAAAAAAGAGAGACGAATAGATTATGGATTGTTAAAAAAATCTGGTTCTATGCTCTTGAATCATGATTTTTCTTTCAATTTTTTTGGTAGTTCGTGGTTTAATGTGGTGATGAGATTGGATGTATACACAAGTGATGAAGGTGGAGGTTGGGGGAGGAGGAGTTTTTCATTTCTGTATTTCTTTAGTTTTATTTTATTTTTCCTTTTATGGTTAAAAATAATTATAGTTCAGATGTATAAAGAGATGATGTTAGATTTTGATTCTATATTTAAACAGTAAACTTATTAATTT
This sequence comes from Populus nigra, assembly GCF_951802175.1. Classification (NCBI taxonomy): domain Eukaryota; kingdom Viridiplantae; phylum Streptophyta; class Magnoliopsida; order Malpighiales; family Salicaceae; genus Populus; species Populus nigra. Next base: position 13,569,095 of record NC_084870.1, on the reverse strand, counting down.
ACATTTACATTTTATTGTTTTTTAATGTTTTTTTCAATAGATTTTTCTTTGCATTTGATGAATTCTGCCTGAGCACAAGCAAAAGGCGAACTGAATACTTTTCTTGAATGCTTAGATGTAATTTTTGTGAATCCCTTTCTTGTTCTTGCTTGCCATGACCCACGTCCAACTCTTCAATATACAAAGATAGCTTGGATCTTTTTTCTTCCCAATCCCAATCCCAGTTCCTCCTCTTTTTGAAAACTCCAGAGCCTGACGGTTTAAGATTCTTGCTGTTCATTTTGAATGGATTTCACTAATAATTCTGTCATGATGAAAGCTAACAGTATCAGGCAATGGTAGGTGGTTATTAGTACATTTTTACAGCTAATGCACAAGAAGGTTGTTGAAAGTTAATCAATTGACGACGGGATGATTACTTCAAACTTGAAGGAAGCTGCAGAAAATGCATAACAGTACATGCTTTACCATGCCTTCTTTTCCATGATTCTCAAGCACCCACCTACTAGTTGCTAGAGGAGAGGTTAGAGGGATGACCCAGTATGGGGTCACCATGTTCTCTTCGAAAACTAATGCCTAAAAATGAAAAAAGTGCAGATAAAAAAAAACAATATATCTGCTGTACATAAAGCCAAAAGTGATGTCTGAATCTTTATTTGTTAGTTGTTATTTCTGAGTTAAAATACTTGATGTGAAGTGTAATCTTGGATGCTTCTGCTATAGATCGATTATAATTTATGCAATCCAAAGTCAAATGAAGGAAAAGGGCTAGCTCAAATTGCAAACCCTCCCATACACATGGTAGTCATGAAAGTAATAATGTTTCTTTTCTTTTGCCTGCTTTTCTGGTAGGGTATTCCTGTGTGCAAGCAGCTTTTACTGTTGTAATTTTTAAAAACCTATAAATTATAGCTTTGTGTTAATTAAAAAAGTTTTTAGAGGGACTTATACCCAAATATTTTTAAATGCAAAATAACACACACACACATATATAAAAAGGGAGCCTTCGGCTGTTCTCATCTCAGAAACTTTGAAAATGAGGTCATGGATTGAAATTGTGATCAAACAAAGGCCAAACACATTCTTGTCCTTTAATTAGGCGCGTCTATTGGAAGACTTGGCAGGCCACAGCAGGAGAACACTTTAATGGAACATTTGTGATCCACAGCTAATATTTGGGACCCATAAGAGTACATATTACTATGGTCGATTATTATGACGATTTATGAGCCCTGCCCTGGCCCCATTTGGCTGGGTAAATGAAAAGGTTTCGATGCTTTCGTTGGCGTGTAGCTGGGCTACAGCAACTGCAAGATGATAATGACATAAAATGTATGTCAGCAGGTGTCCAAGGTTCAAGGCTAACTCAGCAAGACATGAAAAACAAACTGATGCGGTGAAGCCCTCATTTTCCTAATGGTAATGCTGATTACTGATAGTTAATTCTGAGATCAGTGGGTTGTTTTGTGAATAATGGTACTGAACAACAGTGTTCTTGATGCTTCAAAAAGATAACAAAACAAGAGATATTATATTCTCTGTGTTGATGCTTTTATTGCTAACCAATTGTCCCCAACCAAACCAACTCCTTGTTTAGTTTCTCTAATTCCCATGACAGTCGGTGGAATATTAAAGAAAGCGCAGTAATTTTATTCCTGAAAGTTGATTATCTTAATTTGAATGATGGTGGTCCACTTGAGATATTTGGAAAAGAAATCCAAACTAAACTAGGGCTGTTCAGGTATAGTTGCGGTTGCAACTTGTGTTCCAAAACGCAGGTACTAATTATATTACTCATCCTGCGTCTTCTGCATTTTTCATATCTGTTCGTGATCAAAAAATTATTTCAAGAGAAGGGGGATTTTGAATATACAACATATACTTGATGTATGGATATTGTCCCATGAATCTTGTTTGACGGTGAGATTTTCTGCTCCAGGATGAGATAAAACAAAAGCGGGTGGGATTATGAAAAAGGTCAATGGGAAAATATCAAAGAACAGATAGCATCATCATATAGCCGATTCCTTCTCGTGACCCACTAGAGAGAGGCCCCCTTATTCACCAAGAAGGTCTGTCCCAATCAATGAGTTGGAGAGCCACATGCAGTGTAATGAGGAGTTGTTACCCTTGCATGAGAAAGAGACAATCTGCCAGGTGAGATATCTTGGGCACAGAATCTCACGAACTCAAAATAGAACTCAGAAAGAATAAAAATTGCTAATCCAGAAAGAGACAGTAAGCTGGTTAATTACTAGTTACTAAAAGGAAATTGGATTTGATTGTGTTTATCAGCATGAAAGCATTCAATGGTTATGTGCTCTCTCAAGTTTGCTGGCTTGCAAATTGCAATGCAGGAAAATGCCCTTTTCTATGCTTAAAATAAGAAACTGGTTGGGACTTGAAAATCCTTCAGAAAACAGAATTTTTAACCAAAATCTTCAGAAATATAAATATTGGTGGCAAATGCTATTGTTTCAAAGAACTTGAAAATCAGCAGGATGACCTTTGCATCAAAGATGAAACTCGGTTTTGTATATATCTAACCATGTCTCCATCACTCCTATTTCTCTGTAGGGCACAATTGCAGGGGATGCATTACAGCACAATGTGGCCCAAACACATGAGACGAAGGCATATGCTGTAATTAAGGAACATATTTTCAGCTTCTGATTAATGATAAGATTATAGGAATAAGGAATCTGAATTGGTCTCGGCCTTGACATGGCTACTGTACACGAGGTCTCTCTCCAGCTAGTACTAGATCACTAAATGCCAAGGGACCACAGCCTGGCCAGTATCCTACAAAGGGACCAGGAATTGGAGGCAGATAGATCTTAAAGATGACCTAATATATGCTGTGTAGATAATAGACATGCATCAAGCGAGGTCTTGATCATTTTGCAGTAACTTGTCAGGCTGCTCTACGTTTGATCTCTTCTGGGCCTTCATTTGATCTTAGCCTTGTTTCGTTCAAGTTGGTTTTGTTGTTCTGATCATCTCCCTTCCTACTTCTATTGAGGTTTTATGAATTCTGAAATTAATGTTCAGGTAATCAAACTGTTGTTTTATTTAACTTAATATTCATCAATATAAAAAAAAAATACATAAGCATTAACTTCTTATTTCTGATTTTATGGCATGAGTCCTAGTCTGTTTCCATATCTGAAGGAGGATTAGACTCCACGTTGCCATGATGTGGCAAGGGATGCATGGATTGCTCAAACCACATCATAGCTTCAACAGCCACGTGCATTCCCAGGTGTTAGTCTCCTGCAGCTCTCCATTCCACCTGTGCTATATATTCACCAGCCTTTGAGGACAGCTATTTGTTAAACTTCGTCCACGCACGGCCATGTGTTAGTCTGATAGGATTTCTTGTGCCACTTGTTACTATAAGATTTCGACCACCGCTATATATATCCACAGTGTGTGTCCGTGACTTTGAGCACGCAATTTGCAGCATTACCTTTTGAGAGAGAGAGCAAAAGAAAGGAGCATAATGGCAGATACCAGGGGAGGTACTGTGGGTTGTAATGATGGGGGTGGATGTCCTGTTCCATGCCCTGGTGGCACAGCCCGCAGGTCTCTAACTAGCTACCCCTTTTTCATTGTTTTGATTACTAAATCCTACTTTGCTATTTCACATATAGAAATCTAGTTTTTCGGTTGTGTTCTTAGGACACAAACCATCAGAATACTGGCTGCAGGCGGGAGTGTAAGAAAGTACTTTAATTTTAAAACTCCTCCATAATTAAAATGCTCTTAAAATTCAAGGACAGATTTCAGAAGAATTCTTTTTGTTAGTTAAACATTTCATGCTTCTAACTTGCTGCTTGATATGAATACAGGTGTGGTCCAGTCAAGGATACAGGCGGAGAGGGAGAGGGAGCTGGACACAAAAAACGCTCATGTGGCGAGCACTGTGGCTGCATTCCATGCACATGCCCCCAGGAGCGTGGTGACCACCGGCGTGGGCAAGGCCTCCTGTACGTGTGGTGCTGGTTGTGCTTGTCCAACTTGCAGTTCTTGAAGAGAAGCTTTAGCCAGCTCGAGTAGAACAAAAGCAAGCTCCATCATCTCATCGATGATGAGTGGCATGCGTCTCTAGTTAATTAGAGACTTAGGTTTGGCTATAACTAAGTAAATAACGAGTTAGCTGAGTTAGTGTTTAAATTTCAGCAGTACCAGATTGAACGTTATAATGTGTGTGGATGTTTATGCCGATCCTTTGAAATATCTAAATTTTTTTACTCAAATCCAAGTTTAGGCCAGTGCATGCATAACTTAAATTAACCTAGATTTATACAAGTTAAAGTTATAAGAACATTGTTTTTCTTTCTTTTAGGTCCTGTGCCTGTCATGATCTTTCATTCATTGAATAAAAAATTTCAATTTTAGATGTTGAGTTTTGGATTAAAAAAAAATGTAAATAACAAATAAATGGTTTCCTCTCATTTTTTTTATTATGGTTTATTTATGAAAGGATGAAAAAAGAAATTAGATTTTATAAAGTTTTGAAGTTTATATTGTTAACATTGATTCATGATTATTATGAGTTTCAGATTAAATGATTGATTTTTTGTATGTTGTTAAAAATAAAAATTTATGAATTAATTTATTATGATTAAGAAATTTATTTCAACTTTGTTGGAAAATTTGGACAAAATGGTCTTGAGGTTGAAGATGACAAAATTTTATTTTGGTAATTGATTTATGAAAATTATAGTTTGGTCCCTAAATTTTGAAAAAATATAATTTGAACCCTGAAATGTATTATTCTTATGAGGTTAAGGATGTTGAATCTAAGTTTGATGATTGATTTGTGTAATTTTTAGTTTAGTCCCTCCATTAAAGATTTATAGTTTAGTCCCAGAACTTAAAAAAATACAGTTTGGTCCCTTAACTTAAAAAAATACAATTTAGTCCCTGGAATGTAAATTGAGATTCTAGACAGGATTGAGGATGGATTATTATTGTAAAATTATGTTTTGATCCCTGATTTCTAAAAATTATTGTTTTAGTACCTAAACTTAGAAGACAAAACCTGATTTTTTTTTATGCAATGAAGTCTTTTATTTGTGCTATTTTAAGTTGTTTTTTAGTATATTATGTATATTCATTGTAGGTAGGCCTTTCATATGATATTTATTTTACTTCTATATTTTTCGAGTGAGTAAGATAATCTTTAATATGCAAGTAATATAAATAAATATATATATGTTGATTATATGATGAGCACAACTAATTAATTTCTTAAATATTTATATTTGTTGCTTTATTTTTCTAGTACTTTATTCTTGAATTTGCACTCGTATTTTGTTGAACTAAATTCTATTATTTGATATGATATACATTGTTTTGATAATTATACGAATATCTATTATACCTTGGTATAAGACTTGTTTGTAACTTTATGCTAACAGAGAGCAATTAGTCTATACAAATATCTGTATACCTAATTGGTGAGAGAGACACCAGCCTGTGATGACTGATCCTCCCACATTGGTCACTTTTAAGTGTCATTTGATCTCTGACCACCTTCGAGTGTCATCTGCTCTCTGACATGTATTTCATTACCTTATGATAATATACCTAGTGTGTGTGTATCAAGATAAATCAACTTGCAAACTATTAATATCTAAAATGTATATTAAATATTATTCCCTCATTAAACTGGTTAAACTCACCTTTTATTTTTAATATTATTTTAGGTTTTTAGTTTTTGTTAGCATGTGAATTTTGTTAAGTGTTTTTACTTCTTCAGTTTTGGTCAATATACCTTACTTGTTTTGCGAGACTTTTCTTTTAGTTTTGATTCGATGTGTTAGATGCCCCACTATTACTTTGTTCTAGTAAAGTTTGGATTTTTACAATATAATGAGTATTATGAATTATTATTTTTGTTTTAATTACTTATGAGAAGTTTTAAACTATTATTTGATTTAATTAATTTTAAATAATATAAAATTTTGAAATGTTATAAAATATTTTGTATTTTTAAATAACTTGTTTTTTTATATGTTCAATTCGAGGCTTATTATAAATAGAGGGTCCTTATAACACTGTTTTTATGTTGCATGTCATGAACCTGGATTCGGGTCCTGACATGCTTCCTCTTAATAGCATCGAGACAGATTTGAATGAAAGAAAATCTTTCCTTTCGAAAAGAGCTTAACGAAGACCATGATAGCTAGGGCTCTGCTAAAGCATTCTATACAGGACCAGAACTCTCCAATACAGATAAACAGGAAGAAGGATACAAAAAAAATGAAGTTTAGATATCTTTTTTCTTTTCAATTCTTAGCTAAGTTGTTCTGATATAAAAATGGAAGAATTTTTTTTCAAAAGACTGAAAGGCCTAAGGTAGCATAAGAGAAACGAGAACAAAAGAAATCCAATTCTGTTTCTTTCGATGCATGATCAGGCCCATCTCGTGGCTACAGTTTGCTTTTAGTGTTTTGAGGGTAAATATTTCAGATTTGCAGCTCTTGGGAGAAGAAAACATTTTATGTGAGGGAATAAGATGTTACCAGGGTGGACTGTATGTCATCACCGTCACCATAAAGTTGAGAATATTTTCAGGCAAAGCCCAGGAAAACTAACTGCATATGATTTAAGGTGTTGGGCATCAAAGAGATGAATTCAATCCGTTGAGCTGACAGCATGGCATATTTTACACAAGAGGAAAGATTAAATTGTTCATTCTTAATGGTGAAAGTAACATCTTTAATCTCTAAGAAAATTATAGCATTTATTCATTCGAGCATTATTATCAAAATGATGGTACTGATTGACGTCATGAGGACTAACTAAACCTACTAAGCTATCTTCCATCCCAGTAATGTCGAAGCTTTTCCAGAAAATATAACAATAATGTTAATATGACTATAGCTGGTGCTGTAGTTGGTCAGCAAATGCAGCCAAAGTGGTGTAACTCATATTTGTGAGAGTGACTGCTGTGTCTTAGGGACTGGTATTTGAGTATTTAGATGATTGGATCACACAACAATAAGAGCCAGCATAAATTGTTGCATGCACAGCCAGGAGTGGTTTGGTTTGTTCCATTGTGCACGAAAGCATCAAAGCAGGAAATGAGAGAAAAAAACGTATGCAAGCTCTTATGTTTCCTTTGTCAAAGCTACACTTGAAGAACACACTTGAAATCATGTACTGTCAGAGACAAAATAAGGCATAAGGTACTTATTTATACATGTGAAGCACTTCAATTATGCATTATGAAAGGGCATTAAGTTCAAAATCTTGTAACTCAACCTACCTGATTTTGAAAGACAGGATCCCTACTATCATTCAAAGGATGACTGGGCTGGGTTAAATCACCCACAGGCTCCCGTCCTTTAGATTTGGTTACTCACTGTCTGCTCTTTCCGCTGGTCCTTGTCAAGATACCTTTCAAAGAAGTTAACCTCTCCACTTGATTTTATGGACAATGCACAAGTGCTTCAAGTTCCATATCGTCCCTGCATGTCAAGGAGATCCTTATAAGAGTTCTATCAAATTCTTCTTCTATTGTCAACTCGTGCTTTCTTGGATACAGGCCCGGCTTGAAGATGCTCACTACTTGATTGGATCTAAATGAGAAAAAAAAATTTCAGGTAGGATTTAACACTAAGAATCTTTTAGGAGAAAAAAAGAAGAAATATTGTAGTTAAAGGTTTTTCACCTTATTGAGCTTCTCCCTGACCAATCTAACAGTCTGATTCATTGACTGGGATGGAAAGTAATCCTGAAAAATATCACAAAATTGTGAATTATACATTATCCCATGTAAACAATAATCCAAAACAAATCATGAAGGATAAATAATGCCATACTTAAGTTGTGTTAACTTGAAAACGTACTACATTTTCCCCTGAAAAATAGTCTAAAATCTACACTAACTGGTATCTTAAACTTAGTTTTCTAATTTCAGGGAATGAAGATTGTAATAGATAAATTCAAAATGTTAATGCGCACAGGATGCTTGGTATGGTAGCTATCAATTTCCAAAACAAGAAATTGACCACACTAGTTACAAGTTTGGACTGATCAACTCAAATATGAAACAGGGTTGAGTTATATCAGCTCAGCTCAGCAGGTAGCTTACTCAATCCTCAGTTTTGTCCCAACAAACCCACTCGGATTTCAATAACAGAGCTGATAATAAACAATCATGCCACAGGAACGCACCAACAAAAAAATAACATACCTGGTCAGAGGACACCCTTGTAATAGGGGGATCACCTATCTGATGAACATTTTGTGATTCTCCAGAGTCCCTACAGAAGTGTAGGACAGATTAACCATGCGCATAGGAAATGAAACTGCCACAAATGAACACTTTCGTAGAGGAGAGAAACTGGAAAGAAAATTTAAACAGCGTACCAAGATTGATTAGAGTTGAGGTGCTGACAAACGTGGTCAATCTGTGATGTAAGCAATGAAGCCTGGCTCGAAGTGCCAGCGTTGTGAACTTTGGGACCCTTGGTTCTTCGAGCTGAGACCATTAAAGACAGAGATACAGAATCCTTAACAGCCAGGCAAACTAGAATCATAGAACCAAATTCTAATTGTTCACAGAAACAGAAACTGACGGTTCAAACGTGCAAAAACTTCCTTCCTTCTGCCTTCTAACTTATCCTTGGTGTCAGAGACGGTCTCAAAGTGAGGAGCATAGGAGACCTGCAAGGGGTTCCCTAGGAAAATGGATTCGTCCAATTTCCTTTTAGCAAACCTAGAAATTAAGCACATGATTTATTATTGGACAAGAAAAAAATGAATGCCCAGAAGTTGAAAAGGATGGATGAAATCATCAGCTCACCTGGCATTGCTGACCAGACGGAATTTGATCCAGTAAACATCAGTAAATTGCTCACAATCTTCTGCATCCATTGGTTTACACCTTCAAACAGTTTTTTTTTTCTTCTTTTTTTTAGAAAATTAAGAAAATTAGAGTAAAAAAAATGAAACAGAAGAAGAGGAGAAGTGGGTTTTACTTACTCTTCAACGTCTCCATAAGAGGCAAAGAGTTTGAACAAATCATCACCGCATCCCAAAGCAGGAACGTTCCTCACTATCAAATATCTGTTCAAAAAACACATTTTTGTTAATTCGATTTTAGGAAAACAAGAAAAAAAAGAAAAAAGACAGAAAGAGACCTTGATTCGTCACAGACAGTGTAAACACGAACCACCGTAGGATGAGGAGGAGAGCAATCTCTGTTTCGAGGAGGCATGGGATCTCCTGATTTGGTTTTGTTGATGTGTTGATGCCGCTAAGGTGTTTGACACCAGAAAATACGACGGATAAATAACTAAGAAAAAGAATGAAAGAGTGAAGGGACCATAGCCGTAAAACCTGATCTGTCAGGCGGGTTTATCCGGATAGCACGATCAAGAATAATATAAATTATATATTATATATTATATTTTATTTAACAATATAAATTTTTGTGTTATGTAATTTTTAAAATTATAATTTTAATTTCATCACTGTTAATAATTAAATCTGACCTAGGCCATCTTTAATCCATTAATTATGTTTTTCAAAAAACTTTGTAGTCATGTTAAAATCAAAACTATCTTCACCCTCCCCACCGCCCGTGTTGGATCTTACATCAATGGAAGGGACAGAACAGATACTCTGTTACTTTTTAGCTGGATCGGCCCAATTTGATGTTCTTAAGTACCTTAAAATCATAACTTCTCAAGACATACAGGGGTAACATCACAAAACATTGAACTATAGGAGCAGAAATGAAACGTTGATGAATTTGTAAGGGCCAAATTATAGTTTATCCTAAAAGAAAAATAATGATTTAATAAAAACAATAAGTAACACCCCGTTTGTCAGTCAGTGAAGGGGAGGAGGGGGAGAGAGAGAGAGAGAGAGGAGAAGGCAGAGGCCAAAAAAATAAAATAAAATGGGTAAGCTAGTAGAGAAGACGAAGAAGAAGAAAGGAAGACCTTCTTTATTAGATCTCCAAAAACGCTCCTTAAATGAACAGCTAAACCAGCAACAACAAAAGAAACGCAATCATCTTCGAAACGTTTCGCCTTCTCTTTCCAATTCAAGCAATTCAATAACGACCCCTAATTCTTCTCAAATTCACAAATCTGCCACTAGCACTGCTACTCCTCTCCGTCGATCCACTCGCCGCAACCCTACCCACGACGACACCTACCAGGACTCCTCTGATGATGAAGGCAACACTGAATTGAATGGAAAGCGCCGACGGGAGAAGAAGCTGAAGCTGGTTCTTAAATTGCCCAAACCAGACACTAATTCGACGTCGTTTAGCTCGACCGGAGAGGAATCGAACGGTGAAGAAGAGAAGAATAAGGGGTCGAATAAGAAGAAGAGGAAAATCAATGTATCTGAGATTGAAAAGGTAAATAAAAATTCAAACTTTTTGGTAAAATGGTGGGAAAATTAACGAAAGGAAAGCTCCTTGAAAAGCGGGTTTGTGTAAGTAATGTTGGGATTTTGACTTCGGTCTGAAAAATTCTATTTTTGAATTTTTTTTTTTTTTTTTTTTTTGATTATCGTGGGTGTCCGGGCCAGCTTGCGCGCACCTCGACTAATCCCACGGGCCCTGAAGTTAACGACCATATAAGTCTCCAGTGGCCATCATATGAGCAGCCATAGGGTTTGAACCTGAGACCTAAAAGGGAGCAAACCCTTTAGTCCCAAGCTCTTACCACTAGGCCACCACCTAGATGGTTATTTGAATTTTAATTATACTAACAATGTTTTGTAATAAATCTTTATAAACCACACGCCAAAAAAAAAAAAAGTCTTTTTAGAAAAATAAATAATGGTAAAAGAGTACAGTGTTTATTATGGTAACTGTTGTTTCTTTTTTTGGCTGCTTTCAAGTCCCTTTCTAACACTTCCTCGCCAATTAAAGTTTTGATTTTAGTTTGTTATTTCTGTTAATTTCTTGTTGGGATTTATTTTTTTTTTTAATTTCAGGGAGATCAGAATTCTACAACTGGAACGAACCCAACAAGCAATGTCCAAGGTTTGATTGTTTGTTAATGGTTTTATAGACCCATTTGTTCAAAAGGGCAGAATTTGGGAACTTTTGTTTGATTTATGTGTTCACTTGTTTTGCAGATTCTGGACCCTCAACGCCTTTACCTGATAAAAAGCTGTTGCTGTCAATCCTGGACAGGCTTCAGAAGTGTGTTTTCTTCTTCTTAGCAGCTTTCAAAGTTCTTGCGTTTTTGTTTGCTTTATGGGTTTTAGTGAACCGAGTGTGATTTGTTTGTTTTTAATTTATCATTGCAGGAAGGACACGTATGGTGTCTTCTCTGAGCCAGTGGACCTGGATGAGGTTATTTTTTTTATGATGCATTTAGCTTTTCAGACTTGTGTATGTGCTTTTGTTTTTTGATTTTTGGTTGATGACACCTGACTTGTCATGCAGCTGCCAGATTACCTTGAAGTCATTGAGCATCCCATGGATTTTGGAACTGTCAGAAAGAAACTCACTAATGGAGCTTATGGCAGTTTGGAACTATTCGAGGTTGGTATATATGATTGCGATTATGTCTTTCCAACATTCCCTTTTTGCTTTTATTTAGGTTTTGTGTTTTTAGGTAGTTATAGTTTGGTGTAAAGAGATGGCTCTCATTTAGGAAGGCACATGCCAATACAGAAAGAGAAGAGTCCATAAAATTAAATGTAGACTAGTCTCTGCTGATTTCTCAGCATTTGTATGATGGAATTAACACTAGAGGAATAAAGAGATTAAGGAATAAACAACCTTTGATTTCATGTTGGTTTCTCTGGGGACATGGGCATGACACCAGAAATTAATACATTCATACGAGCGCAGATTTTGTTTTCAACTGCATGGTTTTTGTTCTTTTAGTATGCAGATAGATCTTTAAGGAGTATTCCACTACTTGAGTAATTGTGTTTCCAGATTAGTCATTAGAGTTAACATACTTAAGTCCTCAATCCTTTCATTAAGACTGTTACATTGGGCTTTAATGCTAATCCACCATGTTCACTTCATGCATTGGGGTATCATTGTAGTAGTTACCTATAATTAGATTTCACATTAATGAAAAAGAACTGATTACTTTAAGTGAGTTGAGAAGAAATCCTTGGGCAATTTGTAATCCCTGTTTGTGTCAAACTATTAGAGTTAAATGTACGTGGAAGAGTTATTGCTCAATTTGCAAGATAGAGATTCCGATGTAATGTGAATAGCTCCATGCTTGACCTGCTTACATGGATAAATGCTAGAGTTTTCTCAGTAGGTGGTGTATTTTTAATGGTTGTAAGCTAGGAATGGAATGATTCTTGCATTTGTGCATCTCCTACTAGATGACTGGGAGACCAATGAGGCTGAAAGAGTACTAGTTCTGTGTTCATGTCCATCATCTATTGGTTGATATACTGCTAATTATCACAATTCTTTATTTTCTTTGGCCAATTGACTGTGGATCCATTTGCTAGAGGTAGAACCTCTTTGTTCTGGACGAAGCTTCACAGGACTCCAATTCCTGCTCCATGCATGTGCATGTTGACATATGTGAAATTTGGCTTCCTTGCTGCCTCTTTGAAAGAAAAAGAAGGTTTAATTAGATTCTGAGTTAGGACAATATCCCATTCTAATGATATTCTAAAATCCTGTGTGCTTTTATTGGATTTTGAAAGAAATTTATTTGATTTTCATCTTATTGTCATGCAGGAAGATGTTTTCTTAATATGCACGAATGCAATGCAGTATAATGCCCCGGATACCATATATTTTCGACAAGTAAAGCCAGCTTTTTACCTTTGAATTTGCCATTTCTCTGTTGTCTACATATGTTTTTGAATCCCCTATTGCTGTCAGGCACGATCTATACAAGAGTTGGCAAAAAAGAACTTTGAAATTTTGAGGCAAGATAGTGATGATAATGAAGCAGAAACTAAAGTAGTAAGAAGAGGGAGGCCACCTTCTGAGAATTTTAAAAAATCACCGGGCAGGCCTTCATTGGACCTTGCCGGTTCCGAGTTTCCCACAGGTGGAACTCTTGCTACAGGTGGAGAGAATAGATCTTCAGAGAAGTCTGGTTTTGCAGATTCGTCAGGACAATTTCATGGTTCCCGCAATGAAGCTTATTTGTCGACTGACAACAGATTTGAGAGGAATGATGAAACTGCAGGTATGAAACTTCAATATTAGTGTATTTTTTATTTATTTATTTTTAACTTCACTTGTCTGCACTCTTCCAAATCTATACTTAACATAATGACAAGGCATTTTCACTTTTATTTCAGGTTCTATACTTAAAGGTAAGCATATTAAGAAGCATTTGGCACTTGATGAGAACAGGCGTAACACATATAAGCAATTCCATCCTTCAGCTGGTGGGCGAGTGCCATCTGTGCTGACCACTTTTGATGCAGAAAGGAAGCAGCTAGTGGCTGTATGTATCGCATCAATGTCCATTTTCTATTTAATTCCTTAAAGTGAAAAATGAAGCCTCATTTATGTAAAGGGCCCATGCAGATAGATGGTGGGTCAAGAGTAATCAGTAGAAAAATTAAAAAGAAAAAAAAAACTAGAATAGCAGATCACTTGGTTTTAGTCAGCGAAATTTGAACCTTAAAAGATCCTAACAATAATGAGAAGTGGTAGTAATGATGCGGTTAGATTGTATCAGGTATTTGGAAAGGAATTTCCCCTTTAGGCGGTACTGCATCCACAAGTGCCCCCAGCATGTCCTGCTAAATTCTGGGGCAACGTAACTGGCCTTATTATGGTTGGTTGATTTTGTCTTTTTTCTTCGCATGAATTAGGTGGGGCTTCTGACAGAGCATGGTTATGCAAGGAGTATAGCACGATTTGCTGCGAACATTGGACCTTTTTCCTGGACGATTGCAGTTAAAAGAATAGAAAAGTCTTTAGCGCCTGGAGTTAAGTTTGGTCCTGGATGGGTCGGAGAAAATGACATTCCACCACAGAAGGCTTTATTTTCTTCACCCATGCCAAGTCAGCTGGCACCACCACCATCACTGCCACCACAAAAGCCCTTCTCTGTTCTTGAAAGTTCAGCTGCTACTGCCACAGTCTGCGGTGTTAAATCGAAACAAGGGAAATTGTCAGCGAAACCTGAGAAAGATATTTTTCCAGAGAAGCAGATGCCTTCAACTCGCTTGTCAGAGGCACATTTTAGTTCGGTTCCTTCATCCACCTCAATGACTGCATCCGTCTCGGCTGTCAATAAATCTGAACCTTTCACAGAAAGAGCAGAATCAGTACCAAAATTAAATTCCCATTCTGCATTTAATGTACTGAACAGTAGTACGGGCGTGATAAGGCAAAGGGCTCCGTCTCAACTTTATCAGAACCCAACCATTCACCCTGGCACGATTGGATTTAATGCCACGTATGGGTTTAACCTTGCAGCCCAGATGGGAAAACTAATTGGAGTTGCTAGGCCTGCTGGGTTAGGCATTCAGTCATCTCAGATGGCCGACAAGGTCTCTAGAACTAATTCTAACCTGGTCCGTTCAGCAAATGCAAACAGCATAAACTCAGAGAAAATGAAGTTCCCTGAGAATTCAAGTTCAATAAAAATCAGTGGTGCATTGCCAAATTCTGGGAACGAGGCAGTGGAGGCCCCAAGATCTGTTGACCAAGCTCAACCAACTTGGCAAGGGTTAAATCCAAATCCAAGACCAGATTCAGGCTCATCATCACATCAGAAATCGGAAGCTGTCCCGCCGGACTTGAATGTAAGATACCAGTCTCCAGGCTCTCCTAGTTCTGGTTGCATTGACCCAGCACAGCCAGATTTAGCTTTGCAGCTCTAAGCATGGTTGAGCTTCTTCTTCTTTTTTTTCCTTCTCAGATGATTAAGTTAACCATAAGAGTGGTGACCAATGCTCCTCGCCCTTGTGGTTTGGTGTTGATCTCAAAACCACTCAACCAGGGTTCAAGCTTTGGCGCCAGCACAGAACCATATAGTGGTGGGCTTGGCAGTTGTGCTTCCAGGGATTAGACCAAGTCGAGGTCTCCTCAATAAGGATCCATCGAAGTCACACCTAACCGTGTTGTAAAATTGCAGGTTGTTTCTGTACAGATTAATGTGTGTCCTGATTCATAGATTCATAAGCGTAGGAAAAGGTTTCATCTGTAACCTTGGAAACCAAAAAAACCATGATGTTCCAAGACTTGGATTCAAGATGTTAGATGTTTATCTTAGAATAACTAAATTAAACTGAAAAGCAATATCCGTTTTGAATTCAACGGTTTCTGGGATGCAACATGCAGTGTAGACCTCGTAACTTTGTCTAGCTTCAAGTTTCCTTTCCATACCAAAGAGATTCGGCTTGTTGGCGATTAGTGAAAAAGGGACTTGGTTATCAAATGTCATTTCTTCTATCATCCAGGAGTAGCTCATGATAAATAAATTGAAGGGCCGCTGTCTCCATTTAACCTAGCACCAGACAACATAAAAGAGAGAAGAAGAATCCTCATGATAATTGTTGCCATGTACGATGGGTCTTGAGGTCAAGAATTCCAAGCACGTCACTTTCAAAACTTGGCGAGGGATTGCGCGAGCGGGAAGTGGGAACACGGTGACTAGTCATCATTTATTGTCAACCATATGCCACAGCCCCAAAAGTAGTAGCCAATTTTTGCATAACAACATGCAATTTCTACGAAAACCCGTTAGTGTTATAAACTATAAAGGGAAAGAGTCATTAAACGGGTTAGAAAATAATGTTTCCTTTGACAATTTAAGGAAGAGAAACAACATGACTTCCTTCTTATTGTTAACCTCCAGCAATTGTCAAGCGTTGAAAATTTATTTTTAAAAAATAAAAAAATATTATTTTAATATATTTCTAAATAAAAAATACTTTAAAAATAATTATTAACACATTCTCAAAAACACTAATATGATTATAATGGAGGTCAAGCTTGCTTGCTTGCTAGCATGTGTTGGAGAAGAGAAATGGAAAACAGGCTGTCTTAGCTAATGAACAAGACAAGGGTTTGCTTCAAAAAGCAGTCTGGAAATTAGGTTGCCTAAATTGTTGGATTTTTGTGCTAATTTTTGTTTTAATACAGGAAATCGTTCCTAATGAATATGGTTTACATATGAGACTTGTATTAAGGCATGATTTAAAGGGTTTAACGTTTGACAACGTCATTAATCATGCATCTCTTGTGCAATGAAAGTAACCAATTTATTTCTATATTGATGATGATCGCTAAGGAACCAGTTCTAATTAATATCAGTTCTGATCTTATTTTGAATGGCACTGCCTCTACACGAGATGAGTTCAAGACACAGATGATTTTGTATTTTATTACGAGCCATTTCATTCTCCCTTTTCACCCACGGCCAGAATATCTATCTCCTCTTTCTTTCATCCATTAAAATCGGAGGACTTCTAAGACAGAAACATGGTTTCTGTAATTTTATTTTCTTAAGAAAAGAAATTGTAATGACATGAAACGCCATGATGAGATTTATAATAACCAGTAAGAACACAGACCTAACCCCTCCCTCATCGTTGGAAAACCATAAAAGAAAGCCTCCTTGCTTGCAGTCCCTCCCTCTCTCTGTCTATATATATATATATATATATATATGTAAAAGTACATTCTAAAAGAGACAGCGATCCTTTTTGGCGTGATGCTGCTGTCCGAACCAGTAATTTCCCTTTTCACTGTCTGTAGTGGAGAGCTATTTCCCTTTCATAAAAGGTACCGATCAGTTTCAGCTTATTATAACTCCTCCTGCTTTATTTTCTGTCTGCTCAAGAAAACAGCAAAATCATGATGCCCTCTTCTCCCCTTTCTTTGATTTTTCCCCCCCTGAGTTTTGCATGCCGATAGGAAGGCTCTGTTTAGGGTTCCAACGTGTCTTAAGAAATTATTTGGTTTTTACCCTTTTTTTCATTTTAAATTGTGATGAAAATCTAGATTTTAAAAAAATTATAATTTATAGCTCTTTTAAATATGTTTTTTTAAGTCTAATTGTAAAATTAGTAAACACCCACTGACAACATGTATAGTTTTTTTCCCTCCCAATTTACATTTCAATCACAATCCAAAAGGGACAATGTGAAACAAACCCCCATTCCTTTGACAACTCATCGTCAATGAAAAATAAATATAAATAAATAATTCATGTCCTTTAGTTCAACAGAAAATTAATTGATAGAACGATAACAACAGGTCCTTCCTTTGAATTTCCTTCTTTGACTGAAAAAAAAAAAAGATTTTTCCAAGACACGCAGTTGACTTGGACTAACTACCGTTATTGTGCCATTCATTTACCGGCGGGACCACTTGCCTTCTTACAAAACCATAGAAACTCCTCGCTGTCCTGTCCTGTCCTGCCCTCCCTCCCTCCCTCCCAACATTGAATAAACAGTTATGTTTACTAAAAGAAATGAGAAAAGCCCCCTTTCTTTTGTATTTGCTGACTAGATTCACATATAAAAAGAAAGTCTCAGATTTTAGTTAGTGGAAAGAGAGAGAATTCTAGTCAAGAAAAGAGATTGTACTCTCCCATTGATTTGGTTCTTGAATAATGAGAGTTTTTTATTAAAGAAAAAGAAAACGAAAGGAAAACCGTTTTGAAGAATCTAGATAATTACGCTCAAAGTTGTTTCCTTTTTTTCTTGTATCTATCTTTGAATTCTTGAGATTAAGCTCGATACTACTGCAAGGTTATATCTATTGTATCTTGGTAGAATCCAACTGGTTGTTTTAGATGGGGATTTGCTGGGGTTCTTCTGCTCATAGTCCTCCTACACCTTCTACCACCGGCCATCTAAGTACAGGTAAAACAAACCTCTTACCTTTACGTATTAAATGTTTAATCTCGCTGATCCAATTTGCAGTCTGGGATTTGCTGTTTTCGTTCTGTTCTAATCTTTAAGGAATAGAAATTGATGTGATTCGGTATCATGTTTTTTTTTAGTACCGTAGCAACTGGTTTTCTCTTTCTGTTTTTTGCTCTTGAGCTAGTTTGATATGCAATCGTTTCACTAGGAGATGGCCCTGATCCTCTACAGTTTTTGGTGTGGACTCCTTTTTTTTTTTTTTCTGGAATTTGTTTGTTTTTTCCTAAGCAAGGTTGGACTTTATGTCTCTTTTGTCTGATAAATAGTGGAAATTCCCTTCGTTGCATAAAGTTACTTGCTGTTTTCTTTTGGTTTTCCACAATTTGTTCATTTCCATTGCACATAGAAAATCATTCTAACTTTCCTAAATCTAGTTATTTCTTACTCCAAGTGTTGTTTTGGGTCAAATTGATTTTCCTTGATATTTGACATTAATTTGGATAATCAATGTCATCTCACTTCAATTTTGTAACTACAGCAGGCATATCCCAGACAACTAGCGATACTGCTTCTTCTGGGGTAAGCAATGCAACGTCGTCTAGGGGCAGCAATATCTCTGCACGCAGCCGGTTTTCGGCTGGGAGTGGTGATGAGGAGTTTCCAAATGGGCAGATTTTGCCTACCCCCAACTTGCGGATATTTTCTTTTGCAGAACTAAAGCTTGCCACCAGGAATTTTAAATCTGATACTTTGCTTGGCGAGGGAGGTTTTGGTCAAGTCTACAAAGGATGGCTTGACGAGAAGGCGCCAGGGAGAATTGGAAGTGGAACTATAATTGCTGTTAAAAGATTGAATTCCGAGAGCTTGCAAGGATTTGAAGAATGGCAGGTACTCAACCCAACTTGAGAAAGAACTAAGCATTGACAAACTATTTTTAGAAATCACCATTGGATTTTAATATGATTGTTTAATACCTTGAAATGTTTGGATTTCTTATCATTTAGAGAGTAGGAGACTTGTGATGGTTAGTAATGGTATTTAACAGTAAGTGTATTTAACAGTAGTGGTTGAGGTTCCTCTGATTAACTTAGTTCATCGCTTGTACATTTTTCTAAAAATTTATGTACTTTCTAATGCGTTCATTTTTTGGTGCAGTCGGAGGTAAATTTCTTAGGACGGCTTTCTCATCCCCACCTTGTAAGGCTGATAGGATACTGCTGGGAGATTAAGGAACTTCTCCTTGTTTATGAATTCATGCAGAAGGGAAGCTTGGAGAACCATTTATTTGGAAGTAAGAGCTAATAGTTGACTTTGAGATATCTGATATCTCTGCCCCCCCTTTCAAGCTCTTCCTTAGGAGCAAAAGGATTTTTTTTGTTAGAGAAAGACAATGAAACAAGATCATTTGATTAATCATGCAATATATTTTTTAATTGATACAGGGGGTTCAGCTGTTCAGCCACTTCCATGGGACACACGGCTCAAGATTGCCATAGGAGCAGCTAGAGGCCTTGCTTTCTTGCACACATCAGATAAGCAAGTGATTTACAGAGATTTTAAAGCCTCCAATATACTGCTTGATGGGGTACTGTTCTCTTTGAATTTAACTTCTGATTTGGAAGATGTCACTAGAGGAGCATTAACATTTTAGACCTTTTCTTATTTGTGGTTTTATGGCAGGCTTACACAGCAAAATTATCAGACTTTGGCTTGGCAAAATTGGGGCCTTCAGCTAGTCAATCACACGTGACAACACGGGTGATGGGAACCTATGGTTATGCAGCTCCTGAATATGTTGCAACAGGTAATCCCTTGGGTCTTCAGTTGGTTTCTGCTGGTCACTTGTTTTGTGGTCCAGCTCAATGTTTGCACCTAGAGTAATCTGGTTCAAAGCCATTTCCACATGAAAGCTATTTTAATACCCTTCTCATGACACTAACATTCTCCTAAAACAGGGCATTTATATGTAAAAAGTGATGTATACGGTTTTGGGGTTGTCCTGGTTGAGATTCTGACTGGCTTACGGGCACTTGATTTAAACCGTCCAAGTGAGAGACATTCTCTGGTGGACTGGATCAAGCCATATTTATCTGATAAAAGAAAATTGAAGAGCATTATGGATTCTCATTTAGAGGGTAGATATCCTTCCAAAGCAGCACTGCAAATAGCTCAGCTTGCTCTAAATTGTCTTGAATCTGAACCCAAGCACCGTCCACATATGAAACAAGTTGTGGAAACTTTAGAACGAATTGAAGCATCCAAGGAGAGACAAGGACAGACTAGAACTCGTCCTAAGCGTTCTAAGTCTCACCAAAACGGCCAGCAACCCTCGCAATATCACTCTCCTCTTCATCCAATTCCGGATCGAAGTCGAGGCTACCAACACTCTCCGCGAGTAAGGTAATCCGACCACAGCCAATGAACACGGTCCTACAAATTATGATCATTCTTTCTACATTACAACTTATCATTTCTTGGTTTATGTAATTCATAGAATCTATAGCGAGTTTTGAATCTATAGCGAGTTTTGTTGCTGCAATGGAGACTGAGCATGAGTATATCAGCCATGAGAATGTAATTATTTTTAGCAGAGATGTGGGGTTGTGGTGAGAAGCATATAAACAATGTAGCTGTACTATGTAGGAAGGGAATTCATTATTGTCTGGCCATAAAACCCTTCCTTGGGCTGTCAATTTTATACAGTCAGACTAACCTGGATATCATCCAATGAATGGTGCAAAAATCATTTGTTTCACATTCTTTTGCCCTCTTCTGTTGGAAAGTATATTATTTTAACTTTACAAAATTATAAGAATCAATCTAGAAATTTATGTAGCATTACAAAATATGAAGCATCTGTAGAGCAAGAGAACTCTCATGCTGTCAATAAATTGCTCCAAGCTACCCTGGTTCTGTCAACATTACTAATTCTACCTGTTCAGAAATGGCGACCAACGATATATATGTACAAGAATGGGAGGACTGGCCAGAGAGCTGACAATGCATTCAAGCCAGTTAGCCCTACCTCGTTCCATTATTATACTTGAAAGCAGAATATTGCGGATATAAATTGATGCAATGACAAAGCCGCCAACAACAACTGTGCTGTAAACAAGGCATAAAAACGTCAAAAGACTCAAAACACCTATTGTTCCGCTACTTCTACTCCAAACCATAAAGATTGTAGGAAGCCCAAGATCTTGTCTTATTCCCGACAGGAAAAGCCAGCCTTTTACCTTCGAACTTGCCATTTCCCGGCTCTCTACATATGTTTTTGAATTCCCTACTGCTGTCAGGCGCGACCCATACAATATCTGGCAGAAAAGAACTTGAAACTTGAGTCAAGAAACTATCATTACTGCATGATTTCATACGTAATCCTTCTTGAATAAATAAACATGGACATGTTTCTTCAGTTATGCTTGGATATGGATCTTTGATACATTAATTTTTTGTTCTTTTGCTTTGAAGCTGATCGAAAATGTAACCCATGGCTATACAGCTGCTGGATTTAGTGGTCGCAAGCCTTGTACAAAGCTTGCTGACAGTATTGTTCGGTGTGGCCGAAGCACACTGGAAAAGGCTATTTCTTTGGTAAATGCAAATGAAAAGTGGAAGGCTAAAGTGATATGTGGTGATGCTTACAGGTATGTGATATCTTTGGCTTAAAAGCATGTGATACAAACTCAAATGTCTTACGAAGTCCTCCTTTTGATATGGTAGATTAACTTTTTTAAAGTTTGGCTTTGGATGATACTGTACATGAAAATTAGAGAAGTGGGCGTAGAGTGTTAGATCAGAAAGATCACTCAAGTTCATCAATGTGGATGAATCTGCCCGTATCTATTCTCTTTTTTCCTGCATCAAGAATTTTGTCTAATGAGGCGGACTTCAGCTGGAAAGCGCGTCAATCAGTTCGACGGCAGTCTTATTCGTCACATTTGGAGAAGGAACAACTGTCTATGAATGATTCGCGACCTCTGTGCCATCGCCACCAAAGTGGAAAAGGAAAATTGATTCTCCAGTTGTTGAGGCTGCAATTGGCGATTTCATTGATAAGTTATTGAAGGATTTTGTGGTAGACTTGTGGTGTTCAGAAATTACGCCAGATAGGGAAGTACCTGAGCTGATACATGCTATCAATTTTTAAATTTGACGTCCTTCGTGTTGCTTCTCTAAAACACAACCAACCGCCTATTTTCCATTTTTCCAACCTATCAAATCTGTCACAACTTGTAAGCCATAGTACTAGGGTGCTGTAATTGAAGATCCTGCATCAATTTGGCGGTCATAGGAAAGAGGTAATATGAAATATATCATGAAAAATGGATCTTTTCTTAAAAATCTCTCCTAACAAGCTGTGCTATCGATCACTGTTGCTGTTTGGACCGTCTGATTGAAGAAATTGTTATCAGCTGCTAGCCCCCACCAAAAGATTCATCTTTCATGAGTTGATTAGTTTTCAAAGTATATGCTGCCATGACCATCCCGATTGGTGTGTTATCTGCAAACATGTTGTGATTGTTTTTTTTTTTTTTTTTTGATGGGCTGACACTACATGGTAATGTAATCAAGAGTGGCTTTTGGGCTGTTTCATACGTTCAAAATTCAAATTTTGAGCGTGCATGCGGATGCTGGAATGGAGTGTGCAAGAGAGCTGTTTGATGAAATGCATGGGAAAGATGTTATCTCTTGGAGTGTGATAATTGGTGGTTATTTGCAATGAGAGGAACCTTTCAAGTTGGATTGCAAATGTTCAAGGAGATTGAATCAGATGGTGTTGTTACGGTCAGTGTTCTTAAAGCCTGTGTTAGTTCAAGAGACATTTGCGAGGGGAGGTTGGTGATTCGCAGAGGTTTTGATGGTGTTTTGTTTGTTGTGAACTCTCTTTGTTGACGTGTAAGGATGCTGGCTCTGCATTTCTCGAGTTTTCAATGAGATGTCTCGAAGGAACAATGCCTGGTCGAATTCTATGGGTGTTCTTGGTAAGTTAGCATATTTAAAAAATAACACTAGGATAGGCTACTCTGTCATAAACTTCTTGCTAAAAAAAATACTAACTCACACCATCACAAATAACTAATTTTCTGACATCAAAATACAATTCACATAAAAAAAAATTAAATTAACAATTAACATAACATAACATTTTATTAAAAATTAAACTAGCTATACATTCATTCATAATTATCATAGCATATAATAATATGTAAACTATATCTAACAATCTCTCAGCTCATGAAAGGGTCTAGAGCACTCATGTACGGGGTTGGAGCATCACCCCAACTCATCTAGCTTGAGGACGACTCTGTAATATCCATGCAAGTGTGAAAAGGACCAATAACATCCTAGCTCATAGATGGACATGGATCGCTCGTGGACGGGCTAGGACGCTCGTGGACGAATCAACATCCCTAACACTCTCACGATAAGCAATATCATTTTCCACTAATGTTTCTTCAAGATGCTCAACCTCCTCAACCTCATGAAGTTCACCATGACATACATTGAGTGTGGTGTTGACCATAATACATCTCATTTTATTGACACCTTCATTGATAGTCGTTGCTACTTTCCGAGCTTCTCATACCAAGTAATTAACATACACATACATATATACATGTATACATTAAAAAACCAATCGATTTTGTCTCAGTTATTAAAGGGCATAGTGCATCGAATTTTATGGACATCTCAGGAAATGTGATCAAGTTGATGTAATGAAACTACGCGTAATGGGCAGATACGATGACATATATGTATCTATATCAATCGTCGGATGTCGCTCCTAAAAAACCATGATATCTCCTAGCATCTCAGAGATCAATGTAAGATGCATGAATTAATAACCAGTTCTCCTCGTGCCTACCTTGGCGACTAATACTATGCAACTCATCTTTGGTATCAACATAATCCAGAATATGCTGAGATAATCCAAACTGATACATTACTCGATCTGGACAATGTATCTCAACAATGTTAAAACAGTGCAACGAGATATGTTAACTAAATGTCACCTTTATGGCATGTTGATAAAGCTGAAAGTATCAAGTCCTTCGTATAACGCATCCGTATAATCTATCAGAACATATAAATAACTTATTTCATATAATCAATCAAAACTAAATAATTAATGTTCAAATAAAAAAAATCAAATACATTTGTGTTACATACCTGATATAGTAGCTGGGCGTCCAACTTATCATGGTAAACTCATGGACATGAATGGGATTTACCATGAAATGTTTAGCCCCACACCATTTGACAAGACAAGCCACAAAGTTAACACTTTTTTTTACATTCAATTTATATAAATAACATGTTGAATATAATCAAACATGTTTTTAATTATTACCTAGAACTAATGGAGAGTAGCCTCTAAGTAACAATGTTAAACATGTTATTAATTTAGCTCTCTAGACACCTAACATGAATATGCTCTCATGATTAGAGCTATATTAATCAACATTGAGAATTATAAGTTAGTATTTAAAATGTTATTAATTATAATAATTAAATGATCTAAAATACATATATCTAAAGAAATTAAAGAAACCCAAAAAATTGTCTTCTCTTTTTCAAACATGTTTTTATATAGTTATTGGTATCGATATACAAGTATGACTCTTCTTAACTGTAATTCAGAATAGCCCAAAAATTATCAAGTAGTGTCAGAAAGTATAACGTTACTGTATTTTCAGTAGTACTTGTGAAAACAAGACCTCCAAACATGTGTAATATGTATTCTCGAATATACTTAAGTAGTTGGTCTATTGTCGCACTTGTTGAGAGGGTCTGAAAATTAGCATCCAACCATGTTAATTTGATGCAGTTGCCTCTATATGTATTGGCTAGAGGTACCCATCCTAATAGATGATCACATAAAGTATCTTTATCAATTGAGCCTTCATGATTGGTGACAAATGTCCTATCTATAAAAAAATCAGTCAATATCGCCATATCTTTGAGTGTTGGTGTCATCTCACCAACACGTAGATAGAAGGTGTACGTTTCATGTCTCTATCGCTCAACCAATGTTGTAATTAATGCATGGTCAAAATGTATGCGACACGACTGACTGATCTTATAAAAACTAGCCTTGATAATATATGGATGCACACGATCATGCAACTTCATCAATGAATGTTGTCTAAGTGTGACTAAAACATCGCCATGAAAACCAAACAACTTAGTTAAATCATCAATTAATATCGTTAAAATTGTAATAATTAAAATTTTTAATTAAAATATTCATCTTACCTCTTCGCTCAAAATATGATCTGAACGATGCTAATTCTGCACATATAAAACCGACCTATCGTCAGGATCTGCATAAAAAACAAAGTGGCCATATTTGCCTACACTTTTAGAAGAGGTCAAACCTCCTTTAGTTTGAACCATGTCTATCTTGAGATCTTATATATAAAAAATATTAGCATTTGCAATATAATTGAACATATATATAGTTAAATTAAAAACAATAATTGAAGTTGATGTAATTTAAAACAAATAAAAAATAATATACATTGTTTAGTTTCACAAGTTTTTATATTATGACTTCTTTGGTCGTACTGCCACATCTATTTAGTGAGTGCCCCTCTCGAGCATCCATCTCATTAAGTAAACGAGTGGATTTTCTTCAACCCCTATACATCCTTTATTTAGTTGGACATCCATATATCTGGACTAGTATATGTAGGCCATAATAACGTATTACACAAAGGTTAAAAACAAGGACTATATGCATTTTGTACGACAAGTTAGAGTAAAAATCATCACCAAATTGTACATAGTCCACATTTTATAAAGTGTAACGTGCAATTAAGTTTGAACATAGTCGATGATATAAATGTCATTAACCACAAGTATAAGTTACTTCATTGATGTTAATAGTTTCTCTCACTTTTTTTATAACACCAACTGTTAGAGGTGTCTCAAACTAAAACATACCACCTTTCAGATTAAATATAGATATCAAATGTAATCTAAAAGTTTTTGCATCGGTAAGAATTTCAATTATAACCTTTGAAGGCCACAACACATCACAACTAAAAAATTCTTCAACTTTATCTCTATGCTCCACAAAACATTATTACACTTGAAAAATATTATCTGCATTATAGCCGAAACAAGCAATCCATAGACAATTTTTAAAACATTGTTAAAAATCTTTGACAAGTTCGTGGTTATGTTGCTATAACGAAGACCATCATTATTATAAGACAATGCCCACTTTTCTTTAGGTTCAATATTTAGCCATACTCTGATTGCATCATAGTCTTCACTAACTTCTCATATAAAATGTTAAGCTCATGTTTAAAAGGATTTGTACACATCCTATGCAATATATTTTTCAAGGTAACATTTTTGAACTGTGTTGAAGTTACTTACAAAGTGTCGTGAACAATATCAATGATATCCAATAAGCTCGGGAAAAATTTGTGCCATAGAACTCTTTATCGCTGTATGTCTATCCGATATAATACACAACCCCGTTTGTCCAAAAACCAATTCCAATTACTATTTGTTTCTTTTTATAATAGTAAAACACAACATATAAACTCTATTATTCATATCATACATAACTACAACTTACAACTTAGCCTTGTACTTACCATAAAGGTGAGTATTATCAATACTAATTAGAGGACAACAATATTGAAACCTATTAATTAAAGCATTGAATGCCTAAAATGCTCTCCTAAATGTTGTCTTATTACCATCTACCATTTTATGATCTCGAGTGATAGTTGTTCCCGGATTTGAATCTTTGATGGCCAATAGAGTTTTATGTAGGTTTTGAAATGACTCTTCGTATGTGCTAAATAATATCTCTAATATTTTCTGTTTGGCCATCCACGCCTTCCAATAAGATACTTCATACCCACAATCCCTCTCCATAATATCCTGAATCATTGCAACACTCGTACTTAGCTCCCTCTTCATAATTGTTAATATTACCTCAACAATTAGATTTGAGTTAATCTGGCGATGACATTGCAAAATAAAAGGGTTTCGACATGTGTGTGACCCTTTCGATTTTAAAGTTTCCTATGAATTAGACCTTTGATGATACTTCCCATACAAATACCATCTACAAACTGGTTCTTGAATACACTACAACTGAATATATGAATTTATTAAATGATGGACCTTTTACTGCAAAGAATTTTTTATATGCTACCTCTTTACTGCATTAGCACATTTAGACTTGTCTCTAAATGTTTTCCTAACCTCCAACTCATTAACTAAAGAGCTTAAATGCGTATAACTATCAGCCTAATCATTGCATCAATATTGGTGATCCGCACTAACAACCTTAAATTCAGGAGCAGGAGGTGCCATGTATTGAGTAACAAGTTTAACTAACTTAGCATCCCTATCATCCCCATCTTCCTCATCAACCACAACTCTATCAATGTGATGTTCATTTTCATCATCACTTGGTTTGTCATCACATAACAATATGGAACAAATGTCATGCCTAACTGAAGTTCTATATTAACAATTTCCTGCACCGAAACTTGTCCACTAACATTGCCACCTAACCTAGATGTACCAACTATTTGTGACGTCTATGTGGTTCTTTGAGAGTTACTTGAAAACCGAGTCAACTCCGTACTAGAAGAGTTTTCTCGTCTAGGTATACTATTCAAGTGGAGCCTCGATATATTAATCTCATTGATTCTCGCAAACCTAAACATTGAATTCAACTCCCGTCACTATATATTGGTACACCGACATAACGAGCTTGACTAACCCTGGTTTACAACATCCTCCAAGTAATTTCAACTTTTATTTCAAACATATTCCAGCCAAGTCAATCACATAATATTTTTAATAATTCGTTAAGGAACATGTTTGATGTAGCAATTAGAAATCCATGGCTTCCTCTATTATAAGTGATACTATTTTTGATACCGACAATGATACCACAATGGAAGCATAATATTCTTAAATTATCAGACATTCTGTCAAATAACACAACAAAATACATTTCTAATTTATTAATATATTGAAGTTAATCAAAGTGCATCAATTATCAACTAAAGATATATCTAATAAACCTAATCCATAATTTAATCCAAATCAACACTAACATTTCAAACACATAATTTTATTAATTCACAATCAACAATAACCTAAAATAATTGATTATTTAACAAAATAACCTAATTATTAACTAAAAATAATATATCTAATTAACCTAATCCATAATTTAACCTAAATCAACACTAATATTTATTCTTTGTAATTTTGTTAATTAACTAAATAACATAGTTGATACCAATTAAACATAAATTAATTCTAATTAACCCAATTCCTAATTCAAAACCCTAACATTTAATAAAATCAAATTAACACTAATTAAACATAAATTACATAAAATTAATTGAGGGGAAGTGTTCAATATACCTTTAGAAGTAAAATGTGGTTGGTGAGGGTGACCAGCCTGAATGTGGCTTCCCCACCGCTGGTAGAGAGAGAAAAAGAAAGGTTACTGCGAGTAGAGCTAGAGAGAAAGATGAGTGATGTAGAAAGAGATGCATGTTTTAGGGCTGCTTGGAGTGTTTTTGGTGGTGGGGAGAGAGAAATCTAGTTGGTGGTGAGAGGGTAGGAGCGAGAAATAAAGAGAGAGG